>NW_011967149.1:712707-725462 GCF_000949405.1 Vollenhovia emeryi
GTCTTTTTTTTTCCCAGAGTTGAAGAGAGAGAGAGAGAGAGAGAGAGAGAGAGAGAGAGAGAGAGAGAGAGAGAGAGAAAGAGAGAGAGGGATAATGATATATCAAATGTAGACATAGAACTTGCTCGCTATACGCGCTGCTCCCGTTTCGCGAAGATAAATGTACTCTGTTAATTTCGTTATTCATCGCACCATTGTAATGCAAGCTAAGCGTTATTAGTTTAATATTTACCGTTCAAAACGATATTTGCGCTAATATTTAATTCCGTAGAGCCGAAGTGAGCGGCGAACTATCCCGTTGTTTGACTTCGAGTCATTAAACGTTTGTTCAGCACGGTACTATTTGAGATTACGAATTTTGCAGCAGCTGATTAAACGTCAATAGGGCGCCTCTGGCTGAAAGTCTTAATATAACTGTACGTAATGTGGGAGAGAATTTCGCTGAAAAAATGCTAGGGGTACCGGCCGCGTCGTTGAAGCGGCATTTTCATCGAAGTAATCGACATCTCCTCATTATGTGTACCTTGTGTACTTAGGGAAGCGACGCGCTTGTTAATTATTTCGTACTTGCGTAGCATACTCCATCGACTTGAGCCTGGCTTTTCGATTATCCCATGCTCCAATTACTTCCATTTACTTTGACGAGTAACTCTACCTCTTCCGGCTTGCGCTTAATTTAGCGTAACGGTTACCAGATAACAACGATTTAGACTTAGCTGCACTATTTGGAAAGTTATAACGACAATCGAAAGCAAATTATATTTTTATTGCTTGGCTTTAAATGCTTGGAACAAAAAGACGTCGTGTGGATGTCACGAAGCATTGTTCTTATCCCGCGCAACGCATCTCTGCCATTTAGCAAAATGGCAAAATTAATCTAAGTCTGACCAATTATTCTTCAAAATTCTCTACAATACATGAATATATACATTTTGCAAAATTAATCTGCGCTTTTCAAAGTTTATCAATCCCGACGCAAAGCTTGTTTGGAAAGTACGCGTTCGAAAATCCACCTAAAATTATTAGCACCGCCGCCTGCCAAAATCGAGCGGCATTTCAAATAAATCGCAACTTGTGCAAAGGGAAACACTAAATCCTGGATTACGTTTATTTTCCGCGCTTAAATAAATGCGATCGCAATTGAGTGCTGCGTTTTGATTTCTATCCGTGTATACGTCTGTCCCCGATTAAATCGCCAATTCAAACGCTCTCGATAAAACGTCCGTAATTTTGCGTGCCACAAGTTAAACCTAAATTAATTGCAAGAAACCGGATCTGATTAAAATCACCCTACAAAAGGGTCGACTCCACACTGCTCGCAGAATGCGAAGGGAAGCACGAAAGACCCGAGTTACTCTGTGTACGTTTTCTCTTTTTAGTCGACAAAAACCTAAAATCGAAACAGATATTATTCGTTCACACTCGCCGTTATATTCGCGTGTCACGAGGCGAGATCAAACGTATGCGTTCCTCTGTCATGCAATTTTATTACCATACGACATAAAGCAACGTTGCGATATTGCAGGGGCGGCAAAGCTCTCTCTCGTCCTACCATTGACCCACACCTGCTATTGCCTCCTTTACGAAACGTTGATTGCATGCCAAATGTTCAGCCCAAATGCGAGCTGAGATGCAGCACGAGTGAAACGTCTTTATAAGTAAACATGAATATGTTTTTTTTTAAATAGCAACAACTGCAATAATGGCTAATAATAAAGAAATTCGTGTAATTTAAAATACATTTCGTACTTTCACGCGCTTAACGTATTTAACGCGCAAAAATGCCTCGTAATAGCCTCATCTTGTATAAAAATTTTTCAACTGCACTTTCAAGTAGATACACGTTTCTACATTCGCGCTTTTCGTTTTTCTTCGTCGAGTTTTTCGTCCGAGCGCAAAGCGTTTCATCGTTGCCATTTTCTTCTAGTTCGTGGCAAGGCTTAACAAAAGTTCCGAAAGTAAGTCTGGACTAATTATTCAGTTACTTGAAAGAGCTTCGTTCTACGTTGCCCGTCCCTGCTTTACCATCGGATTAAAAGTTACCCCCTCATTTCCGGAACACGTTCTAAAATCTTATAACTTTCGATGATAGATAAAATTTATTAAGTCCGATGGCGCCAAGTTTGACTTATAATCGTTTTCTCGATGCAGCTGCAAATTCTTTAAAGCACCGAGCCATCGATGCTACACGCGTAATAAAATCTACTTTGTATCGTACGTTTAATTTATGAAAATATATACATAGAGATAATACCTGGAAGAGACACTAAGAATCATTGCTAAGTCTTTGCCAAGAGTCGATGGAAAAAATATTCTCTACACTATAAATAAATTAAATTAAATTTTCTAATGTCGCAAATATTTCTGTTGCGAATTTACGCACAAAGCTCTCTCAACAGTTTTAATGCAAACTTATCGCTTTATAGTACATAAAAATTAATGATATTTGCATATTAAATATAAGAGGTGAAAAAGTTGCTTGAATGCACACCGATTAATCGCGATAGCAGCGAATTTCGAGCGTGTGTGTGTGTGTGTGCTAGCCAACTTTTTGTACACACGGAATTGATTTAGCGCTCATTACGCGGCTACGCGGCACGCTCGTCCGCGGGTAGCAGATAATTTCATAAATATTCCGCATTACCATCGGTGCAACGCGGTACTGTTGATGACGCACTCTCACGAAATTCAACTGGAACGCAGAGGAATTTTAATATAATTACTTGTGTAACTGCAAGCATTCGCGAAACCTACGTGTAACTAATACGCGGCGTATGTTCGTAAATCAGAGTTGTTACGCACGTGAAATTCCAGAACTCTCCGAATTTCCCGGTTTTGCTGACTAATAAAATCTTGCCGACTTTCAGACCCAAAAATTAAAAGGAAGAGTGAAAACCAGACGAGATCGAATAAACAAAATAATATATTTACGCGACACTGTTAAAAATTTTCCTACTTTTCCTGCGAATGTACCTCTAAATTTCGATTTACAGTCTATCGATTTGGAACTCAATTAACGCTACCAAATAAACAACTCTCTTCCCAATCTCCTCCGATATTACCGGACCGTTTCAATCCTTCGAACGCAGTATTCGCCGTGATTAAGTTTCCGGTTTTCATGGTTTTTTCATACACCTCGTTGCGAACCTATAAATGTATCTGGGAATTCACGCCGGGATGTCGATGCGGGAATGAATTCACCGGTGGGACGCGCGTACCACGCTCATAACTCACGATTATACGATACATTGACGAATGCATTCGTGTACTTGGCGTTACATTTCGCGCGATGACGAAGTACCCGATACTATTTATTCTGTTGCAGGTACGGTGACATTTATCATCGGTTTCACGGGATGCGTCGGCGCGCTACGGGAGAACACATGCCTCCTCGCCGCGGTGAGCGTCCTACGGGATTCAATTAAGATCTTTCTGGATTACTTTAATTGCCCAACATCTTTCGGAACTTGGAACTTTGATCGAGCTTCCGGTTCGTTACGTGATATCCATGGTCTATCATTGGCTGGCCGCCGCGCGCGATTGAACGAAAGTTCGCCCTTTGAGCGATGGAACGTTTAAAAGTACTTAAATACGAAAGGCTCCGCTTTCTTTGATGGCCAGCTCTTGAAATTTTGAGTTCCCCGAAAGGAAATGAATCGTTGAAAAGATGATCACAACCGGTAGTAAGTAGGGCAATTACTAATTAATTTCTCGCGGGGTCTTGATAGAATTAATCTTACGTGTTGCAGTACGCGATATTTTTGGCGCTTCTCTTGCTGATGGAAATGACTGCCGGTGTTCTGGGGTTCATCTTCAAAGATTGGGTAAATATTACGTAGCCTCATATAATTTATAAAAAAATTACTATTATATATATGTGTGGTATATAATAATAATTACAGCGAAAATTTCGAAATAAACATATCGTATTCAAAAATATTTGTAATGTTGCATGTAATCCAGTAAACCCAGTAAACATTAAAATGAGATTTAGATAATTTTACAGCTGCATAATATAATATCGTTTTGCGTATTGTGCATGCCTTGTGCGCATTTGATTATTCGCGCAGATGATATTTCGCCGAGTATACAGCTTTACTAAAATTTATCCTGCAGAATTATACGCAACATTTCCAAGACAAGTGTTCCTCGAGATAGTTTCGCTGCGTTCATTCGTAATCGTTTCTGCTTACCGTGTTTATTAATTCAGTAGCTACGAGAAGCGTGGCTGAATTATCAAAGCGAATATGCCGAATGCATTGTACAGCATTTCTCTCTCTATCTCCCCCCCCCCCTCTCTCTATCTCTTTCTCTCTCGTCGGTGCATATTTCACAATCTCATTCGCTCTGGATATATGTACGTACACCCCGCGCGCGAGGAAGACGTACACGTAGAATATAGTCTAGGCTGGGCGCCGACGAAGTTTGCGTATAATTATGCAGCAAGAGAGTTCCTGGGTTACTAATTAATTCCATTAACCGTATCCTTTAAACATGACGAGAATTTTCTCCCGGCGTGGAAAATTTCGGACAACCAACAAACGTGCCATCGTATCCCCCCCGTGTTCGCACGCAGCTCGCGTTTTAATGCCCGCCATTCTACTTTACGACCGGCGGAAAGTTAAACTCGTCCTTGAGCAATTGTACCTGCAGCACCTGTGACGGTCGTCAATTGTCGGGAGGAAATATCCCGGACTAGAAATACCGGTTGTAATAAGACTTCGTAGAGATTACGAAGCTCTCTTGGTGCCTTATATCCGACATTTTTCTTTTCTCTTATCTCGGACGGCGAAATTGAGATACATTGATTAAAAGACTTTAGGGCGGACCCTCGAGCATTTATTAATTATTGAAAGATTGGTTGGCACTAATTAATATGGCATTTTGTTCACTGTGCAGATAAAATCACAAGCTACGGGGGGCTTCCAAGCGTTCATCATCCACTACAGAGAGGATCCCGATCAGCAGAACCTCATCGATTGGATTCAAGAAGATTGGGCAAGTTGATTATATCAGAGTCATTCGTTATATCAATAAAACTAGGATAATTCGACGGATACGCTCCCCTCGCGCTCGTTACCTCGCCGAAGTATCGTATCATCGAAGCCGAACGTATAGCCGGGGGCCTTAATAAGCGCGCGTGCTCGCATTTCTAAGTAGTGCAGGAAATCGTGCGGTCAGACGGTTTCCGAAACGCAAGCTTCGTGCAAGCTTTATCGAATCGCCGCAGCACGAAAATCTGGCCGGATTCAGATTCCGAATGCCACGCGGCGACGGCGGCGGCGACGGCGGCGACGGCGGCGTCCAAATGGCGCGTAATATAGTAGCATTCGACAATCGATATCCGGTCATCCAATTGTGGTTTATGAGATTTCAATAGAACCGCCCGGGTACACTGCCGCAATTTCGGTAATCCTATCAGTAGGAGCTAGTCGGCGGTAAACCGCACACGCGCTCGCACGTTGCACCGCACGTTACCGCCGAACTGGATCTACCGAAAATTTCATTCGATCCGCCATACTTTACGAGCGCGGGGGCGCGACAGTGATTTACGTTCGGCCAAGTATCCAGCGGTACCGCGAGAATTAATTTAACCGACGAATCCGCCGCGCGGTTATACAGCGGGATTTCGTTTGAGTAAAAAGCGGACGTCTGCCACGGAGGACGGATGAAGTCGGTGCCGAGATATAATCCGCGAGAGCGGTTTGCCCTGTTCACGGTTGAGCAGATGCGACGCAGATATTGTCGCGGATCCATCGATCAATATGTACGTACACACATAAATTATTGCTGCGACGCGGGCACATACGGAAACATTTGCCAACTGATTCGGTTAACGTTTGAATGCGCGGGTAGGCTCCGGCACCGCTGATGAATCCGCAAGCGTTGAATTACCGCCGCAATTCCATCATCAACGAACCATCGCGTCCAACGGACTATCGTCGTGTTGCGATAGTTAATACAACGGTTCGCATTTTAACAAACTGAATAACAAGAGACTGATAAAAACGAACGTAATTGTGTTCAGTTTAACAGAATTACCAGAAATTGCGTCAACTGAATACATTTTGCACAAGAGCTGTATCGATACTTTTTGAGTGGCAACCCTAGTAGCACAGTGTATGGACCAAACATTGATTAAACATAGGCCCAATATTTGGTTGCATTGGGCCAATGTTTAGCTAATCAGCGTAGCGAAAACCACGCGCGCGAGACCAACCGCGTTTATCTTTACGCGAGTCGAGAGACAGAACTGGACGCCGCGATGCGAAAGACGATCGTCGCGCGCGGATAAAGAATACCACAGTGCACCCCGATTTCAACGGCGTTTCAGGGGATTAAAGCGATTGCGTTTGATCCGAAGATATGACAGTCGATTTCGGGCGAGAGCGCGGTATCGTCGTACTCGTTAATCGATGGTCGGCCGACCAATTGTGGTTTACGAGATTTCAATAGGGACGCCCGGTATGCCGGCGCGCAATTCCGGCAATCCTATCAGCCCCGGGGAAACCGAGGTACCAGCCGAGTTGCCATATACCGCATTGTCTGACCCCGTCGGGATTCACTCGGTACCATTTATAGGCGGTTAATGAAATGCTTAGTACTTCGACTTGGTGCGGTGGCGCGGAGCGTATTTACCGTCGCCATCCCACTTATCAATTGGCTCAACTCGGGCCGGTTCGGCCCGCCGCGATCGATATACAGGATGCATCAAGAGAGACGTGTACGCCGGCAAACGGGGCGAAATTCTATCCCCGGAGGAATCTCGAGTCGATTCTTCCTTGGCGAATATTTCATCCCGTAATACCGCGCTTTGCGCGTGCACGTTCCCTCGGCGTTGAACGCCCACTGCCAAAAAGGCGTCCGGATTAACTCTCGTGCTGTCGCGCGGAGGTCGTTCAATGACGATAACGAACCGGGAAATAGCGAAAAATTCCGTTACGTTCGCACGAGTTGCAATTGTTACCTGCGTGTTTCGTTTACGGCTTTGTATCGGTTTCGGCGAAATACTCGCCCGCGGAGGAAGCGACGAGCGAATCTCGCGCGGCGCCTGTTGCCGATCTCTCTTGATGCGGCCTGTACAGACGAGCGAATAATAATTAAATCCAGCTACAATCGGAAACTCGTATCTCGTATCTCAATACTCGACTCGCATTCGCATCTCGTATGAATATTCCGCGCGTGCACGTTTCGTATTATGAATATTTGATTGGAACGAATTGAAACGTTACCGCACGAATAATTGAAATAAAATAAAACGGGCACGCTGAAAACAAATCAGCTAAATTACGTAGTTGGGATCGGCCTGATATTATCTTTCGGCGCTCACAACTGCTCGTCCTTTCCCTTTCCGCCTTGCTCTCGATATATTGGCTCGGCGCGACAGCCACTTTCTTACGCCGCGATAACGAATCGCCTGATTAATCCAATTCGTACGAAGCACGTGCGAAACGACAAACGAGGCGCTCTCACATGTAACCCCGTTATTAATAATTGAATTCGTGATATTCCCCGTATCGATTCTCTATTTTTAACCCCCGGCGAGAATCTAATACACTTCGCGCCGGGTAATTCATTTTTATGCCTTTTAATTAAACGTGAAATATCCTCCCCCCCCTCCCCTGTTCGCGGCGACTGTCGTACCGAGAAATACGAATATTCCCATGGTTAATTAATTATACGATAGAATCGCGAGATATACGTGTGCGGCGCACGCCGCGTCGGCTGATTAATCAAATGCATGCAGCGCAATATTAACTGGCACGGTGCAGCGTATGTTGTACTTATTGGCAAGAGACTTTCCCAAATAAATTAATATTTGTAAGATCGATGAATTAATTACTCGTTGTAGGCAACTCAGGCGAATAACGCTACTACTCCCAACGGCGCGGCTCCGGCGCGGGATTAATGTCGCATTCAGGAGAAATTTTAATTATCAGGTGTCCTTTGCAAAGGGAGACGTTTCGTTGCTGGCCATCCGAAGGGGAAACCGCTGACCAAAATCTTGTACACCAATGCCCACTGATGCCCAGTGGGCATTAACTCTATCTTATTATCTTATTTTATCTTATTTATCTCGTTTTATCTTAGTTTATGTTATTTTATCTTTATAATGTCCGAAATAACGCCCAAAAAATACCCAGTAATGCCCAGTAATGCCGCAAATCTGTACGCCATGCCCTCAGCGGTTTCCCCCTCGTGGCCATCCTTACGTTTGGCGGCCGGCGGGATTAGGCGTGAAAAAAATGACAACTGACCAATGAGGACACATACGGGTGGCCGAGGAAGAGGAATAAAACGCCCGGCTCGTATAGGAAAGAGACATTGGGGTTTAATAAAGGTCTCGGGGCTTGGATCGCCGGCCAAGCCTCGTTGCGAGCCGAACCCAACTCGCATCATCCCACAGCCGTTTTCTCCTTCCCTTAATACCCGGCTCCTTGCAGCGACAATTCTTTTTCTCTCTCTCTCTCTCTCTCTCTCTTATTATCCCGGAATTTCCGAGCCGGACGCGACGACTCCCCCCCCCCCCACCTTTCTTATCGAACGAGCCTTTAAATCGCCTATTTAATATTGCCTCGTCTGAATTTCCAGCGTCATCGGAATTATTTATGACGACGTTTGAAATTCATACTCGCCTGTGATATTCATCGCGAATTTAACATCGCGATTGATCATATCGGCGCTGACTTCGGCCTCTCATGGATAATATTCTCGTCCGTGCGAACGAATTGCGGCGAGTTTCCCCGTTCAACTACTAGAAACGACGAAATTCCGTAGATGTGTAGGCCAAAGAATCCGTGTAGAAATCTCTCCATATTGGCAATTAAAACTTTAGCGGTTCTCTCTCTCTCTCTCTCTCTCCCTCTCTTCCTCTCCTAAAGTATATAAGCGCGTTATCGTTTACCGTTACTTGCCGTCGTAATATTATAAAATTTGTTGTCTTATTTTTCAGTTGCAGTGTTGCGGCATCGAGGGCCCGAAGGATTGGGACCGCAACAATTATTTCAATTGTTCGTCGAGCGACATAGGCTCGAGGGAAGCGTGCGGCGTGCCTTTTAGCTGTTGCAAGCGAAAACCTAATGTAATTCTCTCCATACTGATTATAGTATTCGCGATTGCTACCACTTCATAGAATCAATTTTCCATCGGACGCTTATTCTACCGTTGAAAGTCACATCTTTCTCTCATTTGTTTCAGGAAATCATTAAAAATAAACAATGCGGTTATGACGTAAGAAAGCCCAGTTACGTAAGTATAACAACTTCATTCTTATCGCTAATAGTAATTTTTTAACTGAAACTTTTGCCTCTGTCGTATGACAAATGACGTTTCGAGAATCGGATTTGAAAAGTTAATGACGATAAATTAAGATGCGCAAACTCTTCCCGCGCAAACTTATTATTTTCGGTCAGATATACTTTCGTCCCTTCTTGCGTTTCTCAGTATTCTGTGTCGGCCTTTAAGTTCACCCCCGTCCAAGACCTCGTATCGCAATCGCACCTTATAAAATCCTTCACCTATGTCGTTAACTATCGTAACTTGCGTATCCTACGAGTGACACACCGCAGCATTCCGACCGTAGTATTCTAGTTTCGCCTTGTTTCCGATTCGAAACTTGCGCCATTTTGCGCCGCCGTTACGAAAGTACGGTAAACCAAGTGGAACGTGCCTCGGAGGGGCCGAATAATTTGTCTTTGGAATCGCGCTCTATCGCGCGAGGCCAGATTCGAGATAGCGGGTAGTTCGCCGGGGTAGTTTTGCGCGGGTCGCGCGCGCACGATTACACAATGTCTACAAGCGCGGGCAAAAACGATCCGGGTCAAGAAACTGTGGAACTTAATTAGAGAGAAAATAGTCGAGTCCAGAGGACGAAGGGGTGAGAAGGGGTGTGGAGAGAAAGAGAGAGGGGAGGGGGCGAGGGGGCGAGGGGGCGAGGGAGGGATAAGAACTTCTGTGCAGGCTTTATTTTAAGAGCAGGTATATCATTCCCGATGTAATGGCTCGAAACCCGCCCCTCCGCTAATTACGCTTTCATCGAGAGAAGCCCTCCTCGCTTAATTATATTTTTTTGTCGGGAGAGACCGTTAATGCGCCGCGATGCGTTACGGGCCGATAAAACGCGAGTAAATAAATAACGATAAAGAGCTTTTTCTCCGAGCCGGTATGTATTAAACGTCGCCGATATTATTCACGCATCGTCAATCGATGTGTAAATTAATGAAAATTATATTCGGGACGACGGTCGTGTCTGATTCAATCTTACTTTGCGAATAAAAATAGAAGTACGAGCCACCGCGGGTGGTTCCCACAAAAATCTGCTACACGTGGAGGAGAACCGACGTTACGTGTCTACCGTCTCCCACTCGTTACACCCCCTCCCCCCCACACATCCCCACACCGGATCGCTTCACGCAACGGCGAGCATCACGAACACCTTATTACATTTCTCTTACTTTCCCCCTGTGGTTTAAACCGCTAAGTTATGCCCGCGCGTCAGTCGATAAACCCTCTTAAGTTTTTCTCTCCCCCGGGGGCGTGCTTTGTGGGTATTCGCGCAGCAGCATAAAAATATATATCTATACGTCGTGAGTCGCGATTAAGAGGAAAATGCGGGTCGTTTCCTCATTCATGCCCGAAGAGCACGCCCTCGTTGCCGCTAGGGGAGAGAGAGAGAAGTGTCGTATCGATGTTTGCTCTCGCGTTATCGGTGGACCGCAGCCACAACTGACGGCGTAACTTGGAGTCTCCGCGCTCGAGCAAGCACCCTTATGTGTTACCGACTTTTTAAACCATTTCTATTTACTCTCTCGGGCCAATGCAGACGGGAGAGAGGAGTATATTCGAGCGAGGTTGCCTAAGAGCGGGCGAGGAGTGGCTAGAATTGAACCTCGTGCCCGTCGCTGGTACCGTGGTCAGCACCATGGTTCTACAGGTACTTTTATCCTACAAACTGTCGTCCGTTAAGCTGGGGAGCCTCAACTGTCTCCACTCATTAATCGATCGGTCGATCGATCGCTCTCACCGCGAAAGATCCCGCTTAAGAGAATCCGATGTTTTCAAACGAGAGTTCGCTAAAGATCGAGCCAGGCTGTCGAACGAAATTCCCAAGGAGGTTGATACGTTTAGATGCCGGCGCTGTAATATATTTTTCCAGATTGCAGTTCTATAACGCAGTTTTCCAGATATAGTTGTCTGCGTGAACAGCAATCCGCGAGTGATATTTCTATTTCCGCGAGTGTTCCTATTTTATTCGGACGGAATTGCACGGCGACGAGGAGCCTCGCGAGAAATACGAGGCAACGTGGATTTTCAGAGGAACCGCGCGTATATGAATTTCGCGGCGGGAGAAATACCGTCCCGATATAACGCTCGCGAGCACGGAGATTGATAGCGGCGACCGCCGTCACGGAAGGGAAAGGAAAGTACGGACTATCGTTCGTTGCACTCGGCGTGACATCCGCGCGAGCGTGTACTTCTACAGTCTAACACGTAACGCCGCGCTATTACGCCTGAATGGCGTTTGCCTTACTTACTTTTCTAAAGGCGTACGTGTGTGATGAATATTCCAGACGCGCCGATCGATCCATTTTTACGCCGACGTGCGCGGTGCAAAGACCGGAAAAAGTAAACTTGGGCAAGAGCCGGCGGGCAAGGCGGGAGCGATCGACCGAGCGATGCAAAGTGGTTTACTGTTAAAGCTTTAATTCCATTAAGCGCGATGCGCCTTTCCGCGCGGTATGTCTCGACCGCGACGCGGCTGGGCTCTAGGCACACGCGCGAGCAAGTTGCAATTTCCCAGCTTCTCGGTTACCTCAGCAAAGACGATTCGCTGTTTACGAACGTGATCGCATGTATGTTGGATGTAGACGTGACGAAATTCTGCACGGGACGTCCCGGCAATCACGTGCCGAATGCTCTTTTAACCGCCGAAGCTCGATATTTTTACACCGCGAGAAATTCCATTTCCAATCGAGCCGCAAACGAAATCAGTGCGATGAAAAAAAAGACATCCGGTGGTTCGTGATAATGTCCCGGTAATGTCCCATTCTGTTCCACGTTTTATACAAATTCGATGTATCTGTCGATATATCGTTTTCTTTTTATTTCCCGTCTTTAGTCCCGCTTTTCGTTCGAGATAGTGTATGCTTGTTGCATTGTCAAATTTAGAAGTGTTACCACTGTTACGTACGCTCAAGCATATCTCTCCGTTATATGGGTCACATAGTGAGTAAGTATCAGAGCAATGACGTGTATATCGTATTCTCGGCGGTGCATTTTGTATCGATACGCGACAGCCGAGGGAGAATCGATACGGTAAGTACCACGTATATCCCGCTTCTAAACAAAAACGTCGTACGAAATGCGCGGTATGGTATAACCGTCGAAGCGTACCCGCGCCTGAGACAATTTTTGCGTGACAAAGCACGGTTCACATTGCGTTTGATTCATTTGCGCGAGTACGTTGCGCGCCTCTAATGGAAAACGTGTGCTCGCGTAGATTTCATTTTGCAAAAAAATCGAGTGCGCACCGAGTAGCCAATTTAAATATCTACCGATACTTGCGGCGAGTATTTACATTCATACTCACATTGGTGGTAGTGGAGACAATATATGCGCTTTGTGCAGCAAACTTATAGCGAATTCGGTTGCTTGCACTAGCGCGCACTGAGTGCGCACTAAGTTTATAATCAGTTCTTATATTTAACTTTGTCTTAAATGCATGTTCCAAGAGTATTTGGTCAAAAAATGATCCG
>NW_011967149.1:726757-735273 GCF_000949405.1 Vollenhovia emeryi
GGCTCATTGTCAGTGTGTACTGAGTGCGCACTAGTGCAACCAACCGAATTCGCTATTAGTGAATGTTGCAACACAAAACAATGTAGATGCCCCTACTATTTATACAGCGACATTTTAATTTTAGTTATTTTTGAGCCTTAGCCGGTCTTTCCGTGTACGCAAATATCACGACTGTCGCGCGTCTATTGAAACTTTCGATAAATATTGTTAACAACGTCAGTGTCTCCTTGACCATACCTGGGCATTTTTAATAAGATAGACAATAATTTATTGCGAAAAATATTAGCTCAGCCAGAGTTTGAACCTGGACCTCCCTACACTCTACGCGGGCGTCTCACCAATTCGACCACTGAGGCATGTGGTAATATTTGTCGCAATAACAATATAAAGTCTTCGCGTCTATTTTTCGACTTTAAACTCCGCGCCGACTAGGGTTGTCGGCCGTGCACAGATCTGTCGATACGCGATTTGTTTAAGTATCCCTGTCCCGTTTCTAGGGAGGTCCAGGTTCAAACCCCGGCTGAGGTAATATTTTTCGCAGTAAATTTTCTGTATTATTAAAAACCGCCAGATATGGTGAAGAAAACACTGGCGTTGTTAATTACTGCTGGCGACATTGAAGAATATTCTTATTAGTTAATTGTTGTTAATTTGTCGTTTCTAAAATGATCCCGGACTGGTTCGTCCTCTTTCCCTTCGGAAACACCACTTTCCGCATAGTTAAGCACATCACATACTTTAATGAAGATAGGAATACAAGTCATAAGCGCGTGCAGCTATTCTATAACAGCGTTTGTACTAAAGCCGGCACGCGATGCAATAATACGAGTTTTTCCTCTCTCGTAATCAGTATGGTAAATTACTGCCAACTCGCTGCATAATCTTGACGGGGCTAGACCGATTGCGCTACCTCGCTCAGATGCGCAACAAACGTCCGAAGAACCAGTTTACGAGTCATAAACATGAGCGTTTCTCTCCCTTAGCGCGACTATATTAATTCCATGCTAATTATTCAAATTTCAATTTCGCGGCCGACGAGTTTTATTGTTATTTCGCCGGTGTTCGCATCCAATTACATCGCAACAAGATTGCATATTGACATATCGGCTGGTAAACTGGCGCGCATTAATATTACATTAATTGACACGTTTAATCGAAAATTATCGAGAAATTTATAATTAAATTTGCTATTAAAATGCGATTAACCTAACCGTTCGGTTCGTCAATATGTAGCTACGAAATTAACAAACGATTCAATGGGGTGGCAAATTGATTTCGGAAAAATACATATACACGTCGTGTTTGCGCGGTCAGAAAGTGCATCTCTAAAATTGCATTTGCAACGGCGATTTTCCAGATGCCCGAACGTCTAAGACTTAAGATACCGATTCTCCGTGTTGACCGAGGAAGATTATCGCTGCAGGCGTATCGCAGCCATAAAGTATCGCTCGGGCAATTATACCAGTCGGAATTACGTGCAAGGCCGACCGGCCGTGGTACAAAATCATATTACGTTAAAATCGCGGGATTATACTACTGCGCTAGAGCCCCGGGATTATGCTACGCTATAATCGCGCGCTTATCTATACGCGCGTGCGCGCCCGATTGTACCGCGCCAGAATTGCGATGTTATCTATGCTAATACGGCAGATTATAGTACGCTAAAATAGGGAGGCTGCCATCGCCGCGCTATCCCGCGGCGGCCGAAAAACGGCCGGGAAAGGATCTCGTCGCGGAGTGAGAAATGTTGGCAAGTAGCTGAACGAACAGCGGAGATGAATGGAAACGAGTGGCACGTTGGCTCGCGGAAGGCTTTTTCCACCGTCAAATTAATCTTCTCTCGCCCGCCGCTGAAAAATTCTCGCCACTCGTAGCTTACGCCCTGTCAGAGCCTCAATTAACTGCGCTTAACCAAAGTCACGTTGGGTACACACCAGATCCTCGTCGTCTATTTTCCGCCTTCGGTCTTCCCCAATCTCGCCGCTGTCATCGCGCGCATCGTCGGCCGCTTTGACACGCGCGCGCGACGTTGAGGAGCCAGAATAAATTAGCAGTTTCCGCGCGCCAGGGGTCCTACGGCGGGAGGAGCGGCCGGGGGAGGACGGGGCGAAAACTCTTAAGTAATTAGGGCATCTAACGCCCCGCTAATGAGGGAGTCGCACAATATCGCCCGCGTATCGAGGAGGAGACGGAGAGGACGGCGTTGAGGAAAAGTTGGGTAGCGGAGAGGGATGGAAGGTGTAAATGAAGTAGCGAGGTTGAAAGCCTCGCGTAGTTACTCCCTGGCTCCTTGAGGGTAAACGCGCGAGGCACGGCGTAACAGAATGGGCTTGTTACTTAGGCTCCCCCCTCTTCCCACCCCCTCCCCATCTGCCCGACCGCCTCCCCGACCACCCCGACCCCGTAAATGCCCCCATACACGCTTCCTCTTTCCGCCTTCCGCGCGCCGCTTTAACGCGTATATACATTTTCTCGAGTACGTATACGTGCCCTCCGCTCCCTCCTCTCGAAATCCTCTTCTCCCTCCTCCCTCGGATCCATTTTACGATCCCGGCTCGATTTGCGCCCCTCCGGGGGCGTAGCCACCGCCCAGTCCTAATAAATTAGGTTGCTACCTTTATATGACTGGAAATTCAAGTTACCGGCCGGAGACTCCGCTGGAAAATTTAAGCGGCGAAATTCATTGTTCGGGAACCACGGGCCCGCGGGAGTCGGGATATCGCTCCTTTAAGAACGTCATTCCCGTATATAACGTACGTTACCGTTTCTTTCGCTCGTCCTGGACGAGCTTGCCTCTCCGAGTGATATAGTTCTCGCGGCGGAATCGCGAAAAACGCAGAGAGGAAACGCGTCGACCGGACCGAGTACCTTATTGAGTTTTCACTTAACGGAACGAAGAGCGAGATCAAGCCGGCGGTATGTAAAACCGAGTACGGTCTGACCTTTTCAGTGTTCTCGCGAGTTCTCTCGTCTGGGCGCCGCGGCCGAGAGTTATCATCGTGTGGATTTTATCCTCGCTCTCGTTTCTAAGCGGTTTTTGCGTTCCGCGCGCGGTTATTCGAGCGCGTCGCAATCTTTCGAAACGCCGACTACGTCGACGTTATAATAAATAAGCGTCTCCCCGTAAGAACGGAACAAGGCCGCTGTGATATATAATTTGAAATATATCGAAAACTGTGGGGCGCCACGATCATAGAAATCACGTTCGCGTCGCAGCTCCGATTATCAGACGTCATCGAGTCCGGCGTCGATCTCGTTGCCGCAATTCGCATAAGCGGCGAAACGCGCGTCGCGACGAACGTTTA
Organism: Vollenhovia emeryi; assembly: GCF_000949405.1. Taxonomy (NCBI): domain Eukaryota; kingdom Metazoa; phylum Arthropoda; class Insecta; order Hymenoptera; family Formicidae; genus Vollenhovia; species Vollenhovia emeryi. Next base: position 730,063 of record NW_011967149.1, read on the forward strand.
AGAGGATTGCGACACGCGCGCATTAAAATAGCAACCGATTGACGCGATCGACGGTAAACCGGAGTTACATAAACAACGGTGCAGCTATCCTTTCACTTTCTCCACGGAAACCTTCACGGAACTAATACCACCGCCGTCGGGAAAATTGTCCTGGACTAACAACTATAATAGTAGCGTAACCCCAGGGGAGGGGGGACCACCGACGGTAAGCCAAGTAGCCGTTTCCTTTTCTTTTTTTGCAGAACTTTGAGGTCGCCAAAGTGATTTACGAAAAAGGTTGCATACAGGCCGGCGAGGAGTGGATAGAACGAAATCTCCTCGCGATTGCCAGCGGTGCGGTTGGCACAGCATTCACTCAGGTAAAATGCATTAGCATAGGTACAAGCTCCGATCTTCGGCACGCATCGATAAACTTTCAACGAGTACGTGGAAGTTACGTACCTCGGGATTCGACTACTCGCGAGTAATTAACATTTTGAATCTGCACGCGCAACGCTTTATCCGAAATTAAGTAACGAAGCGCGTCAATCGCGAGGCATCGAGAGACGGAAATCCCGGGCCGGGGGAGTTTTCGGAAAACGTCACCTCGCGGTAAGGCGCCCGAGCGTTTTACAGCAGTTGGGACTCTTTTAAAATTCAGCTCGTAATGGAAAACTCAAACTCTCGGCGCGACTCGCGCTTAATTTTCAATTTGCGATTCAGATATATTCTGCGTCGCTCAAGATTGCCGTCATTGATTCAAAGTGTTAAAACGAGAGATTTTGGCACGTTTCTCGCCATATATTCGTCGATGCGGACCGCTGCATTGTGGAGCCGTTGCATGCCCTAAAAGAAATGAGGTGAGACTTTACCCGTGCTTGCAACGTTGACTGCTGTTATACCTGTTTCGTTTCGCAGTGTTACACGGGAAGACGTAAAGTAGATGCGAGATACATAATAACACGTAGCCAGGCGGCGCGAGTGCATTTATCAGCGTAATATATTGAGCCTCTCTTGAATTTTATTAAAGGATTTTAAATTCGTGCTTACTTTGCGTAATGAATTTTCTCGTTATCCCAAGTGTGCGCCAAGTAGATGTTGATGTTGCTCGAAGCATGTTGATATTGCTCGTTGTGTTACAACTTATCGATTGCATCTCGATGGGATTTAATTATTCAGTGGCTGTGCGTGTGTATCCAATTATATGTATATCTTAAATTATAGATGCATGTAATGCGCATTCACCATGAGCACGAATACTACAGCTGAGCAGCAGCGAGATAAATAAAACTTTAATATCAGTTTTTTCTCAACTGAAAAATGTATCGATTGTTCCAAAATTCTATATTCTGTGTCGGTGCACTTTATATATAAAATGTCTCTAGTTATACAAAAGTACACTTTTGGCATTTTCATAAAACGCATTTAGTGCGGACTTTCATTTATACGTCAGTTATTTTTAATGTAAAAATAATACGTGGTCTCGCGAATAAGATAAACGATTAAAGCAGTTTTAATTATTCTGCCAAATTAAAAGAATACTCCACGATAATATTCTCGAAAGCCGTCTTGGCAACTAGAGAAATGTTATTTCCACTTTTAAATTATATCGGATATCAATTATAAGATGTTTCGGGCATTCGCAAATATTCTGTGAAAATGCTAAGAGAGCGTTTCTCTTGCGGATGTTTCCATACCGGTAAAGCATTGAACGGGTTGTTTCTCGCTGTTTTCAGATTCTGGGAATCTGCTTCGCGCAGAATCTGCGCGCGGATATATTCGCGCAAAAGGCGAAGTGGCATTGACAATCGCGTGCCCCCACGGCAGTCTAGCATCTTGTCTTTATAGATGCTAACCGGCTACGTTGATCGAATTACAAGGTCTCGACGTGGACCCGGAGCCCCGGCGAGCGGATCGATTGGGATCTTTTCTCGGACGAAGAGGGGACGGACGCCTCGAAGGATTTTCACGATCGAGGCAACGCCGATGACCGGATTGCGATTCTCCGACGATAACCGGATCCCCGATCAGCGCTGCGTTTCGCACCGCTCGAATCCTTCGACTTGTAAATATCCGAGGAACTTCGCAGTCGCGCGCGACGACCCCGTCCTGCTCCTTCCGTACCGTCCAATCGATTAATCGTCTGAATTGTCGAATAATGAGAGAAACTGATTGTTTTCCAAGTTTATTCTTATCTATCACACGCTAATTAACATCGCTCCTGAGTAGATTTATCGCAAATGCAGAGCAATCTCCGAAAGTAATGAAGGCATTTCTTCGAGAAATCTACGCGTTATTTATTTATGGCATTGTAATTTAATTGCTTTATACAAGAATCAGGATTGAGAAACGTAAATTTTTACATACCAAATATATATTACAGCAAGATAAGAATCAACACAGTTTACACAGAAATAAAAATTGGCATTTTCTTGACTGTAAATTTAAATCAATGATACATTTAATCCCAATCGGACTTCAATTTCTGGCAAATTATAATCCGATGTTAGAACAGAAAGTTAATATTGTCGTGAATATTTCTATGACTTAAGATCAATTTCTCTCGCTATCAAACGACGTCGACGAGAAGACGCTGGTTGTCGCGACGCGACCGTTCAGCAAGAAGGTTTTTCGACAAGTGTATCGCAGTATATCGTCGCGAAACGTCCGATGTAACGTTTGTCTTCATCGCCGAAGCGGAACGTATTTACTTTTTTGCGAGGAATCGTGCGCCAAAATATTTCTCCTATGAATTGCGAGAACCAGGCATCCGCTTTCAAACGATTGCTTCCAAAATATGTCACATAAATTTAATATCAAAGTTGAATCGGTCGAAAATGATGAATCAATTTTTTCGATGCGCTACTCCAGTCCGTAAAATTTCGAAAAAAAAAACAAATTTCCGATACAGATTCTTGTACAGCAATAGTATATTTTTTCACTAGTGTACTCTTCAAATAATTAAATTTCGTTGAAATATACGTAACTCGAGCTTTGTCTGGAGCAACAGGAATATAGCTGACTCGACTAAATCGTCTGATTGTACAAACTAGATATTCTCGAAACGGATATATTCGTTCTGGTATATCCGGGCTTCTCAAACCGACGAGTCAACAAGCGATCACAAGTGACACTCAAAGCAGCGGACTCGATTCCGCGGAAAATCGATACTCCTAGGGCAAACAATGGAATCTCATCCGGGGCGTCTGGTACTCGCAATTCGATCTCTCTCGAGACGCCTTAGGGCTGATTGCATCAGCATCGATTATCGTCCGCTAATCGCGGCTAACTGCATTTTCGTTTTCCACCTATATAAGTCGGTAGCCATAATTTAAAGAGGGAGTTGTCAATCTAAATTAATCAATCAGGCCTGTCGATGCGGTTAATTCTCAGACCCGATTGCGTCAATTATCGACCGCTATTGTTAATCGAATATTTCCCCGTTGAAAGTCAGTCGTACGAAACGTGTGTATGCACAAGAAATAAACGCATTAGCGGAGCTAAACGACAAATGCAACCAGCTCCTTCCGGGCTGGCGCGGGACCGCTCGACCGTTGCAGGACACGGTCGACCGCGGAATCCCGTCCTGCCCTCCGGAGACGAGAAAAGTCGATACGTTTCGCGCGTATTCCGAGGTACGAGGAAAGACAGACGAACGCCTTCGCCGAGGATTCGCGGGCTACAGTGTGTCGAGCAATTGTAAGGTCGATCAACGTAACGTCGTCGTGGGGGCGCGGTGAACGAGAAAAGTCGCACTTCACCGCACAAGAATCAGCAACAACTCTCCGCCGTGACAGAGAACGGTAGCCATACAACGTACACGAGTATACAATAACTTTCCCTTGTTCCCAGCCGGTTGTCAAAAACGACACAGTGATGAACCCGATCGTGCCACCTCGGGCATATCGATTTCTCCTGATTGCATACATTCCATCCCTCCGTCGATGGATCGGGTGTTCGTCGCACACCGTGTCTACCGCACGTAATGTATATCGGAAAGCATGTCGAAAGCCCCCTTCGATTGTACTGTTTATCGCTATGGTAACTGCGTGCGCGAACAACAATATAAGTTCATCGAGTCTCGATGTAACAAGTAATTCTTCACATTTCTTTTTATGTACATACATTTTTTTAATATAATTAACTTTTTATAAGAACGATGTAATCTTTAAGTTTCCTCGAAATTTACGCGCAAATTCGAACGCTCCGGGCTGGAAAAAGGTGATAAGCTTGCGCAAACAAATACGGTCGTAAATTACAATAATCGTTCGAGTGTTCATCGATTCGGAATTGCTTCGCGTGGAAGATAATATCGAGAGATTTCGACATGTGCTGCTGAAGGGTCGATGGTAAATAGCGGGCTGCATTTTATATCGTGTAGTAAATTACATGGGGTACGTGCATTACATGGTTTACGTGCATTATACTGTGCGAGTAGACGCGGGTGGCATAACGTGCTAACTTGGGCTGTTAATATTTATAAATCTTGTGTGCTGGGAAACGTGACGGTTCTAGGTATTTATTTATGCTCGAACTTAACAACAACGGGGCGAAAGTTTGCGGGAATAGCCGAGGAAATGTTTCGCGAGGCTTTCCCGAATCTTGGAAAATTTATTTCTTTGCTGCAAACGCTGCGAAAAGAAGAGGTTTCGCTTTTCCAAAAACTTGGTAATGAGGCGATGAGGAATTTTTAACGCGGCTGGCCCGTGCGCAAAAAAAACTACGCGATGCAAGTATGCACACGATGTCGCATTTGAAACGCAATTCTTAATTTAATTTAAATAACGCGGTTGTTTTCTACGCACGTTTGAAGAAAGGCAGTTACAAAGAAGCCCGAATTCTCCGTTAGATTTGCATTTTAGCGTTTTAACCGCGAATGCGTTTCCCTCGGTCGATCTACGTGCCAATCGATTAACATGACCTGTTGCTAAGCATGTTCGAGCATAAATGCGTTCATTCCAATATCTTTCTCTTAAGACGCTTTTATTCCCCGTAAATCTCGTCGCGTCACGATAGATAGCCGAATATATTATATATAATTAACGAAGACACCCGTTGGAGGAAACGTTGTTGTTATTTCTCAAAATTTGCCGTACGAGTTTACTGTTGACTCACCCGAGGAACCTCTCTCTATCGTGAACTCACGGCGCTGTGATCCGTGACATTAATTAGTCACTCGTTTCGCCGTATCAAGAAGTTAAGTTAACCGACGATTGTAATTGGTAATTATTT
>NW_011967149.1:736492-772264 GCF_000949405.1 Vollenhovia emeryi
AAGACACTTATACATTCTTTGAATTGTATATGGTGTCAGAAACTTTCCACGTGAGGCCATCCTAAACGTACATGATATCGTGAACTACATAGCATTTGCGAAACTTCTTTTGTTTATAACTTTTTAATAAACAACGAGCGCCGGCTAAATCCTTCTGAGCGTTACTCAGGAGGGTAACCTTGACAACATATGTCAAGCCCAAGGTTATTGGAGGTGGGTGTGTTAATCTAAATAATTACCTTGTAATTTTTTACGACGCGAATGCGGAAGCGGGTTTAGCAAAGGCTGTGCTATTTAAGACGAACACTCCCGAAAAAGATAATACTCTTATTATAATATAATTATTTTTAATGTCGTCCCTCTTTCTCTCTCTCTCTCTCTCTCTCTCTCTCTCTCTCTCTCTCTCTCTCTCTCTCTCTCTCTCTCTCTCTCTTTCTCTCTCTCTCTTTCCGTGTCTCTCATGTGTCCAATGACGACGGCACGAGCGGCGGATGCGTACACATTTTAACGACGACCGTGTATATACAAACTTACAATCTATTTTGCCAAGATTGAAATGTAGAAATGACGGTAACATCCCTCAGGGAAAAATAAGGTTCATTATTTTAGAAAAAAGGATTACATTTCGATACGCGTAACGAATATGTAAAGTATACGCGAGGTATGTGTGCGTGGTTTCTACATTTCATTAATTCATTCGTAAGCACGCGCGACAAGCGGATCCACACACACACACACACACACACACACATCTAGTAATAAAATCGTCGAAACAATTTGCTAAACCCGACATTCCCGGCCCGTGCATCGTCCCATTAACTCGAGTTGTTAACCTGATCCGATATCCTCGTCGAGACAACCGCAACAGGCAATCTTGCCAAAGAATATACGGATCACGTGACACGAATTAAACCAGTTTCGATTTCAAGATGTACTGTAGTGCGTTAAGTTAGTGCGCGAGTTTACTGTTATTATATATCTCCGCAAGATTGCCTTATCAATCTTTTTCCTTCCTTCCCCCCCCCCCCCAGGAAATTTAGCCAAGCCGCGGATCAAGCACGTCGATCGTCGCGCTTCTCCGTTTCACATCGCGTCGTTAAATACCAGTTATTTAGGTTTATAAGGTATCTTAATCGTTGCCACAAGATCGAGCCAGTAATCTGGTTTAACGATTTAAGTTTAGTTATTCGCAAGAGATCTACGCTGCAGCCGTCCTACGAAAATCACGATCCGAGATTTACTTTCAAGACTAATTAACTTAATTCCGAAAATGACGTTATAGTTTCTCATACTTCGCATCGTATTCCAACGAATTGACAAGTTTTTAGTCTCTCTATGTACGATCCGTCATCGCACCTTTGTAATATCCCATAAACGTTTGCACATTTCGCCTTTCAGTGTGATGACGATTGCGTATGTTTTTTTTTATTAACTTTATATCATAATAAAGATATGATTTACATTTTCTGCTTTCGTTGTTTTTTTTCCTTCTTTCGACAATTTTATTCGATTTTATTTATTATATTTTATCTAATATAACTTTGATCCACGTTGGTATGGTTTATTATTCTCGTTTATACATCTTTTCACATCCTATGTAATTACCTTCGATAAATTCACTTTTATACAGATTCACGAATTTTTTGAGTGTATCGAGTAATAAGAACAGAAAAGCTTTTGACGATTTTATTAATAATATCTAAGATATTTCTTACAATATCAATGGCAATGCACGTAGTAAAACTTAAATGTTATTAATAAGTAATCGCAATTGTCTCCATAAAGTAAGTCGACAATGGCCCAGTAATTTAACACACGAGATAACCGATAATTTATATCTTACTATTCGATCCGTCTATCACGTCTTACGGGCGATTACATTCCTTCTTTCGAATTCATGTAAATACTGTACATGTACTTGTAAAAAAAAAAGAGAAAAAGGAACTAAGGGATAGTCTAATCGCTTGACCAACACCGTTACGGTGAACAAAGATGATGTAATATAATGTTCTTTCCGTGTAGAATAAAAAAAATACGGGATTTATTGATTGACAGTATCCGAATCTTGTAAATACATAACCGCGTACGGTTGTATCGTGATAATCGAGCTGAATGAATCACTTATGGTGCCAAAAACGTGCAGACAAATTCGACTCTTCTTCAGTGAATTTGAGAAGGTAATCGTAAAAGATATAAGGTATGATCGAATAGCTTATCTCTAAACCGCATTACATCCCTATTTTGAAAAACTATTTCAAATCTTATTTCCCTGCCAGCTTTCTAATGCGTCCTCCACGTTTTCTTAAGTGTGGATTTAAAGCGGTTTGGAGCTCTTCAACTTAAACCCGATATTATTCAAAGCGTCAAAGTAACGTAATTAACCGCAGAAAAATTCGCGACGCCCGGCCACCGCAATTACGCTGCACGATTATACTTATCTGTATTTTATACGACACGTGTATGTTACAATACACGCGCTAATGCACAGTGATGGACAGAATGGTTGCGGCACGTTTTTTAAGCTACGTTCCAAAATCTTCTTCGAGGAATATTTTACTCGACGGCCATTCCGAAACCATTTTGAGCGTTTTCAATTTCTCAAGTAAAGTTTCCCTCAGAGAAAACGTTTTGGAACCGTAAACCGGAATCTAAATGCGCGTTTCTAAACTCATTAAAGAGAAAGTGTCGCGACCATTCTGTCCATCACTGTACACCCAATGTAAATAAGAGCGAAACACGTCCGAGTAGAGTAACTGATCAGACAAAACCGATGTTCTTATTGTTCCGATCGTACATCCCCGCTTCGTTAAATTGCAGGGAAGAATTTTGAGGGACGCGAAACGAAAGCTTCGTTATCTCGAGGGTCGATCGCAAAATATGATAATGAAGCTTGCCCCCCCCCCCCCTCATGCCACGAATGCGTTCAATAATCCCCGAAAAGGGTTACGGAATTCAGGTTCGCCAGTTGCATTAAAAAGAGAATACGCCATAGGGGAAGTTCATATATGTTGATTACGGTTTATGTACTGCCTCTTTTTTAAATATAGCCTCGATTTAGCGATTACGAAACGGTATATCCACGATTGTCGATCGCGCTTCGAAACCGTCTCTGAAATAATTACGACAACTGCCATTGTGGTGTTTGACCTTTTGATAATTTGCGATTTATTGTATCGGTGCGACTATATACATATGTAATATAGGTAAATAGCACGTACACTCATAAGTGTAATCATTGTAATTGAACTAATGTAAATACAGCCACATACTTTTCTTGTAACGGCTAAGAGATTACTGTAATGTTTTTATGGGCAACAAATGGACATTTATACCCGTCGACGTGTGAGTCAATAAAAATTACGATAATTGGTACTTTTTGCACAATTTTGTTAGGGACATTTATGTTCGTTTCCGTAATACGTGAGTTGTTATCGTAGAACGCGCGCATTGAAGAGGAATGCGGAAAAATCTGGAAATATCAATAAATATAAAATAACGCAGAATACACATCCTCCTTGCATTCATTACGTTAATTGCATAGTGGTTTTTACTTAGCAGTTTTATCGAACCGCGTTATACAATTTTATTTACGTTGTTATACACTTGTTATATTCTACGTAACTTTCAGTTTTTTGTATATTAATTTTGTATATATTTTTTCAATATTCCGTGTGTCGACTACGCGTTACAATGGAATCGCTTTATTGTTTATCGATCGAGAACGGGAAATACGGTTTCTCGTTGGCTGTAGCATCGAACGGTAACCGGACAAGCACAAAGAGCTAAACCAGTCGTACCGGCCATTTCCGCAACTTTCCAGGTAAGCTTACGTACGTTCCACTAGATGACTACACATATTTTTTTTAATTACAGAAAGACTAATTATATAAAATGCATACGTTAATTACCAAATAAATTTCTCCCGCGTTTACCGCGGAAAAACGGCACTGCCGCCACGCGACAGATCAACGGCGAGTGATTTATCGCAAAGAAAAGTACACCGTGTCAGACTCAAGGTTTACGACCGTTCATTGAAATCTCTGAATCTTTTGTTGATCCAGACGTACTCTCTAAAATTTGTGGAGTGGAAATACTGCCATGGAATGAAATGTTCACCCTATTGGCGTGAATATTTCCTCCAACAGGAAAGGAAATATTAACTCCAATGGAGTAAGCATTGCACTCCATGGCAGTATTTTCACTCCACAAATTTTAGAGAGTAGGTACTACCTCCCGGGAAATTGTACGCCGCGCCAAGACGTGCCTCGGCACCAGATCCTCGACGCTCGCGTTCACCGTCAAAGGATTATTCGCGCGGCTCTTCATTGTCAAAATACGATAGCTTCCCCAGACGCGCGACCCAGTTTCCAATGGAATCGCTCGAAAGTCGCGGCGTACGTACGTGCGGCGTGCGAAATTCGTTCGATCTAGGACAAGAGTACATACCCCGTCCGGCCGCACGTAAATACAGGCGTGACGTTTAACTGCCCGCATTAATTACACCTTGATTATTATGTTGTTGTCATTGCGCGGTTCGCGCATACGGGAAAAACCGGTCGTTTTCCCCGAGAAAGAGAGAGAGAGAGAGAGATCTCCTCGTACACCGCACGCAATGCACGTCGTTACACGTGAACGAGAGGGTCCACGTGAAAGTCGCGACGTAGACCACGGTGAACCAGGACGGTCATTATGCAGCAATCACCGTGATTATTGTCGAATAGGGAGGAAGGGAGGAAGGGAGGAGAGTTACTCAGGGTTATCGTTTGTTTTCTTTGCGTTGCCTTACGTAGTCACCCGATATTTCTCCCAGCGTCTTTGCACCCGGCTCGATTGTGGATCGATCCTTCAACGCGTGGACCCGTTTTCGATGGACAGAAACGGACAAGCTTAATTTTTTAATTTATTAATTTTTAAACATTTTCCAGAAGCGTCGGGCCTCGGTGCTGGTCAGCGCTCCGTTGGCTACAAAAGGAGGATACGCCAATCGATAAGATACGCGAAAGCCACGATTGATGTCGAAAATGTCAAACTTATATGGGGTGGCGACACACGTAGATATTTCCGATCCCCGAATAACGAGCACCGCGCACGAAAGATAGAGAGAGAGAAGGTTAAATTATAAATTTAACCCGATTCCCTTATCCGCGAAACTCAAATGGCAGAACGACGACCCGGCAGCAACGTGAATATCGGACGAATCCTCACATAAGAATCAACTAAGACAAGTATACGACCGCGGTATCGCGAAATCCTTTCGGCCTACTTTCGCGTTTTCTTATCCAGGACGCAGAGATCTATAAAGAGGAAGAGGATTCGCCGACCTCTTCGGCCGCGATATCACGGTTAGATTTCTGTACGGCTGGCTTTATCTAATCTATACGTGAGGTTCAATCCCCTCTCCCTCACATCGGAAAATGGTCTTTTGTTTGCGGGTCATCCGAGAGAGAGAGACCGATGCTTTTTGGCAGGTGTAGCTCGCAATCGATAAAAATATCATATTACAAAGAGAGGGGAGCGATAATACCGCAATATATTGCGTTCTTGTCGACGTACGCTCGTTCATTGAGCTATGATTATGCATTCTCGCGTAACAGCAATTGGAATAACCATCATTCGCCGTGACGACGGCATAATTTCTAAATAATGAAGCGCGATAAAATCATTCATTGCGCGTGTGTCAAGGTGCAGCTTTAACTCGCGGTCCGTATAAGGCAAATTTATCTTTATTATTTTTATAATAATAAATATACAGGGTGAGACAATAACTTTGTCCACCTGGAATATCTCCGCTATTTGTAGAGATATGAAATAATTATAATTACGAAAGTTGTACTACACCAAGGGAGCCGTAACAGGTGAATAATATTTTTTCAAAAAGTGGATGCGCTTCGGAGATTTTAAGGCCACCTCTATTTTTTTAAATGGAAGCCCCTATTGCCTCACCCTGTATATTCTGGAGTAGGATTCTCTAAATATTGACGTTTATTTATAACGACCGTCGTAAATATATATTTCTTTTTATTTATAATAATCTAAGATTATTGCTAATCGCAGCTCTTGATCGTTAACGACGATTTACGTAGCTTTCTTTCTTAGTTATCTTTATTGTACTGTGCTGTGATACACTTTATGGCGTGGTATTGCGCGATAGTATTTTTTTCACTTTATGGTCTCTGGGCCAAGTAACAAGTCCGCGCTCGTAAATGGCTGCGATGTAATGTGTTAACGCGCGCTACGTTAAATAAACCTTATATTTTCCAGCGGCACGATTTGACCGGCGTACGTAGAAGGAAAATTTGCATCGACGGCATACACGCGAGCGTGTGGCAATCTGACGCAAACACGATATCTCCATTGGATAATTCAATTATTTTCCAATCAGTGCCGTGTAATCTCGAGAATCGCAGATTACTTGTCTGTCGAATGAGCCGATAAATTGATGCTAACTTCTAAGATGCCGACTGTGACGCGAATGTTCACGGAACGCAGGATAATTATACCACGTGTCAGTTTAATATTCTTCGACGTAAGTAATTAGTATATTTTATAATCGAGATAGATCTTCGTGTTGCGTCGCGTTGCGAGAAATTACGAAACAAAAACATTGCACTCATTATGCAAGACGTGCTGGGTTAAACTTTGTCCTCTAACTCTCGTACAAGAAATAAATTATTAGATGTGGTAAATTTTTCATCGTAACAAGTTTTTCTGTTAGTTTTTTGTAAATAGACATATCACTAAAATGAATAATTAATAATGATTAGAAACACAATTTTTACATCTCATTCGGATATTGTGGCAAATCGTTATCGTCTACTTCCGTATGTGTGACTTATCGGCCAAGCAGCAAAGATAAAAATAGAAGATACATTTGTTGCGACAAACGTGTCACTAGACTGATACAACTGCTAGATAATATTCAACCGAAGATTCTACGTTCACTGTAGATTCAAGGCTGTTACAACGTCCGTTTGAGACCATTACACTTGGTACGATAATGACAGTCGAACACTCGCGTCATATTTTCATATCAATATTGAAGTATCGACCGGCAACCATAAATATTTAAATTGCACCAATTTATCATCGTACAAGTGATGAAAGCAAACATACACACGATCATATGATATTAAAGACAGGTAACCCGAACGACACAAAAAACTTCGCCGAATGTAGCACATCGTTATGTCCCGATGAAATAAACGATCGAGAAAAAATTAATTATTAAATGATAAAACAACTTAGATGAGTTGTTAAATCTCATCGTAAATAAATAAATAAATAAATAAACAGTCAACCATAGGCTCATATTCAATTAAAAATACTTTCGTAATACGTGGAAATCTTTTGCTGCTAAAGGAACGCTGTATTCGATACTGCTTCGACAGGTAATAGCAATGATATCGCGGGGTCTTTACAATATCGCGGATGTACCAGAATACGGAAAAAAACAATTGTTGATATCTGAAAAGTTTTATCGCGAGTTATCTTTATCGAACTAAAAGAAAATAGAAAAACGACAAGTCCCATATAGAAAGAAATTAGTTTTTAATTTTAGAATTTAAATTGTTAATTTAGAATTTAATTGTTAAGTTAATGATGTAAATTTAATTAAATTTAAGATATCCGAGAATTAATTTCCAAAGGAAGGCACCGTCAATCTTGACACTTGCCTACTACAGTTAAGTACTATGTTCAATTTACTTTGGTAGAAACGATAAAACGCGCGCTTCGCGCGCGCAGTTTATGGTCGAGCATTGTATATTTTTAAGAATTTATATACACGCGAAGAAGTAATTGTATGCGCAACGTTAATTTAAAATAAAAAGTAATTTGTCACTCACTGATACGGTTCGCAGCAGCAAAGTTGTACATCGCTAACTATACATGTTAAACTGTAACAATACAAAAATGTATCCGATTATTATAGACTAATTATGCAAAATCGATACTATTGTATTAAACATACTTTATATTTTATATTTTAAAAAATGGGTATTTATTAAAACAATTATATAGAATACTGAAAGTCTTCCTTTTAAATATAAACTCACAAAATTTTATACGTATGGTTTTGTCTCTAACACTTATTCGAATGCTCGTTAGAATAATTTGAATAAATAAAATAAAAGCACAGAACAGACGCTTTATTTTGCACAATTAGCAAATAACAAAAATGTAAGACACTTACCTTACGACTTCTCTGCCGTTGCCCGATGCCGCCTAAGCCTGCTCCTCCTCTCAGATTTTCTTTTTGCACTTACACTCACACACTCACTCGTGAAAATCGATCGCGCGAAATTTCGGACACTCCCGTACGCGATGTAAAATACCGTGAAATGCAGTAAGCGACGTTCTTTACTTCCTGCCCGTTCGAATTGCGAAGAACGAGCGAATTACAGCGCGAACGCCGAAGTCGCACAAATATCTCTCTCTTCCCGAAAATGGAACAGATTACACGAAATCGATAGATAGTTAAAAGCGGTGCGTAAACGAGATGTAACCGCGACAACGTACCACGGTTTACTTTCATATTTTAGATGAGTTAGTCTCGTAAAATATCCATGCACACGTTGATAAAGAGCCGTCGCCTCAACGCGCAATTCGTTTCTCATTACAAGTTGTAGAAACTTAATAATTAATCTAGTAGCGTTACTTGTCAGTGATAAAGGAGTCCAAATCAATAGCGTTTTATCCTTACATTCTTCACGATCGAGTCTTGGAAACCGACAACGCAACAATAATACCACGCACGGAGCGATTCGCGCCACTGCTTGCCGGCTCGACGTTCGGCGAGCGAATGATAGCACGTCGACCTTCAGATACACGATGACACGCAAAAACGTCGTACGTCACCGCGCCGAGTGAAAAACAACAAAAAAACGTTGAGAATTCGTTGGCCCATCTACGTAATGGAAAATTTCGTACTTATCACTCGCTCGCCGAACGTCGAGCTGGCAGGCAGCAGCGAGAGTTGTTCCGTGCGTGATATTATTTTTACGTTACCGGTTTCCAAGACTCGATCGCGAAGAATGTAGGGATAAAACGCTATTGATTTGTACACCTTTATCAGTGACAAGTAACGTTACTCGATTAATTATTAAGATTCTAAAACTTGTAATGAGAAACGAATTGCATGTTGAAGCGACGGCTCTTTATCAACGTGTATATAGATATTTCACGAGACCAACTCATCTAAAACATGAATGTAAACCGTGGTACTTTGTCGCAGTTACATCTCGTTTACGCACCGCGCTTTTAACTATCGATTTCGTGTAATCTGTTCCATTTCGGGGAGAGAAATTTGTGCGACTTCGGTGTTCACGGCGTAATTCGCTCTGTCATTCTTCGCAATTCGAACGAGCAGGAAGTAAAGAACGTCGCTTACTGCATTTCATGGTATTTTACATCGCGTACGGGAGTGTCCGAAATTTCGTGCGATCGATTTTCGCGCGTTAGTGCTGTGAGTGTAAGTGCAACAAGAAAATCTCAGAAGAGGAGCAGGCCTAGGCGGCATCGGGCAACGGCAGAGAAATCGTAAGGTAAGTGTCTTACATTTTTGTTATTTGCTACTTGTGCAAAATGAATCATCTGTTCTGTGCTTTTATTTTATTTATTCAAATGATTCCAACGAGCATTCGACTAAGTGTTAGAGACAAAACCATACGTATAAAATTTTGTGAGTTCATATTTAGAGAAGGAAGACTTTCAGTATTCTATATAATTGTTTTAATAAATACCTATTTTTTTAATATAAAATATAAAGTATGTTTAATACAATAGTTTGGATTTTGCATAATTAGTCTATAATAATCGTATACATTTTTGTATGGTTACAGTTTAACATGTATAGTTAGCGATGTACAACTTTGCTGTTGCGACTCGTATCAGTGAGTGGCATATTACTTTTTATTTTAAAGTGACGTTGCGCATATAATTACTTCTCTCTCTCTCTCTCTCTCTCTCTCTCTCTCTCTCTCTCTCTCTCTCTCTCTCTCTCTCTCTTCGCGTGTGTACAAATTCTTAAAAATACACAATGCTTGACCACAAACAGCGCGCGCAAAGCGCGCGTTCTGTCATGTCTAGTATTTCTAAATTGTAAACCTTCATTTACTCTGAACCCCAAAAGAGAAGTGAAGCACATCGCGCTTCGAGAAAATCAATCGGCATCGCGGAGAAGGGACTTAACTGTTCGTTATTAACGACATTCGCGCTGGTAACATCTCTTTATTAGTAAGGGACAAGCGCGCGCCATTTGCTTTCTTTAAAAATTCGCATGGTTTGACAGCTGCAAATAACACGACTGAAGTATGCCATCGTGCGTATCGCACAAGCGAGACAGCCTATCAGCATCGCGGAAAAGCGGCAACAATACGACGCGATATAGTGCAACCTTCTCGCGTCTACATGACTTTTTTCACAAGGGAAAAAATTCTTTACTTCAAAACCTACTTTGCAAACCTATCGTAACATTGTTATTGTCTACAAAATTCATATTGGGTATATGAATTGTTTGTATAAAAAGGTACATCGACGTTTTTTTTTCAAACTTTGAGAACAAAATCTATTAGGACGAAAAACGTTCGATAAAAAGTAACTAATTTATTAATTAGTTTAAAAATAAATAATCGCATATCACGAGTGCTTGGGTGAGAGAGAGGGGGGGGGAGAGGGAGAGAGAGAGAGAGAGAGAGAGAGAGAGAGAGAGAGAGAGAGAGAGAGAGAGAGAGAGAGAGGGAGAGAGAAGTTTTAATGGAGATGCTTTCAAATAAACCGACATTCACGGACATTTTGACAAGATGCAAACAGTCACTCATTCTATCGTAATAAATCCGTAGTTTGAATTTGGCGAGTGTTAATGCGTTTTTTATGTTTTTCGTCCATTTCACGCTGAACATTCACCAGATCATTTTTATCGCGCTGATACCAAGTGTTCTGCGCAGATATCACGGCGAATTTAAAACGTCTCGTTGATAAATTGAACGAGAAGCATAAATGCGATATCGCGAAGTATATTTTGAGATCCGATTATTTTTAGGCAGAGTGTTTCGGTGGTGTTGGAGCACGATAAAAATGAATTATGAAGTTCCTTCTTCGCTCACTTTCTATTATTAATTTCAATATTTATTTGCATTCTTTCTATAGCCTTTCTATACTTGGCTGACCGCTAAAGTAATCTAATTTGAAATTATGATAGTAAATTAACAGATTCCGAGAATTCCCACGTACTTGCTAAGAAAAGATACGACTCCAAATTCAATGTTAAACTAAAAATTACATTATCTCACTACCGTTAAAAATTGCATCACTGTATTTCCGTAGTCGTTCCATATCATCTGATATGGTAATCATCGTTACAACACGATACAGAACGCCGTTACAGTTCGACGCTGAATTACAACGAGCCTCCTGACGAAGCGGATTTTGGTATCGCGCGAATATTTTGACGTGTGTTCGTCCATCACATCAATCGAGTAGCACACGCGGGATCGCGCGATCTCGCCGCACGAGGAAATCCAGTAACGAATTTTGTGATTGCGCCCGGCCGCGAGATACGCGACCAATTATGTTTTTCCGCCGTAAGATACCGTCCGACAGGCGCAATCCCGCGAGAATTAATGAGATTCTTATGGACAACGCCAGCGAGGAAAAAAAATACCGAACGCTTATTTCGAAGAGTTGGCGCCCGAGGATACGTTAGCGCGCGCGTCTTCGTAATTAAAAGCAGTCCTCGCTGCGACGTCGGCTCATATCGATTTCGTAAACATCGGCTCGGCGATAGAGCTGCAAATATTACGCGGAGAAGAAAAAAAAACACGTGCGTTACTTTATCGTGCATATAAGACGTTTGCGACATTTCGCCTTTGAGATTGGAGCGATTGAACGATATGGGAGTATCATTATTGTAAATATGCCGCGATATCGGTAAAGATCGAACGACGGCTAAAATCAAATATTAAAAAGCTCAAATCTTACGTGCCTCTCGGTAACTCGGATACACAGAAATAACGACGACATCTTCTACGTCTAAGCCGCCAAAAGCTTCCGAAACTGTGAGCATCGCGATATCAGAGGTACATATAATTTGGCATATTTAACAGGCGCATATTTGACAGGCGCCTATCAGACGATCGGATGACGACGGGATAATATACCGCACATCGCACGCGAGAGAGAGAGAGAGAGAAAGAGAGAGAATTTAGATATCGCGCGCGAGCATTGCGTAATGCGAAAATGTCAGGTGTTCAGATTAGCATAAGACAACAGTGGATGCAGAGCTGAAACGCCGCGGTCCAACGAGCGTAAGTCCGATGCGCGACAAGGAAGCCGCGAAACTAAGCCTAGCGAGAAGCTTCGCGATATATTCACGTTAAATTTTCCTCTGCGAATTCGAAGTTTAGTCAAGAAAATCAGCCGCGGACAGACGACACGTTACGCCGCAAAACTCCATACTTCTCCGTCCGTCAACATAATCTCCGTAAAAAAATAAAAACGCGAGAATATACAACGTTCCTTCTCATTTCGGTCTACAATGAAAGAGACGTTTTTCTAAACCTTGATTACCGAACACTTTGTATAAGAGACACACGACAATAAGTTCCGACCGGCAGGCGCCGAACGTTATCACAACTTGCGCTTATACCTCTCGTTTATGTGCATGCGTTTCCGTTTTGCATTCGTGAATCAACAGGATACAAATTGCAAAAAGAAGAGAAAAATAATGAGAGATTAATTGCGCTTCGACGTTCGTTTGACGATGAATTCTTACGTAATCTACATGTATCGTTAGCTCGACAATATATGGGTTTTCGTGTTCTTTTTTTTTTACATCGCCGCTGCAAATTATGACCTGACAGCCTCAATAATCGAGACTGGGTAGTGGTGAGATCTCTCGCGCTGCCGAAATCCCCCCCGTCATCGCAGCGGATGGTCCTAAAAAATCGCGATGAGTCATCGCGGACGTATCGCTCACTACGTTAACACCGCGAGATACATCGCAGAAATGTGAGATGCTTGTTAGTCTCGTTCCAGGTGGCTCGTTACCGCCAGTAGCTCTATGTCAAGTATCGCATAAGTTAGTCTCGACGCGTGACACTCGCGTAATGCCGCGTGAAGGAGGGAAGAATTATGAAAGGATGAAGGAGAAAAAAGGAGTTGTCGAGAGACAGGGGCAGAGAGAGAAAGAAAGAGAGAGAGGGAGAAAGAAAGAAAGAGAGAGAGAGAGAGGGGGGAGAGGATAGAGAGAAAGAAAGAGATACGTCGATATCGTTGTACGACCAAACGCGAATCGTTTATACGACTCTGACGTGTTTTCCCATATTGGTCTCTTGGACAGTTAAAAATTTAAAAGAAAATTTATTTCCTCTTTAATGCAGCAACGTAATCAAAAATTTTTTTCATTATTCGGTCATTCACTTTTGTAGTGGAATTGATTGACAACTCCTTTTATACTTATCCTAAGAATACCAAAATATACTTCCGTTATCCGTCGAGAAGAGGATAGTTTTTTACCATTATCAATTTCATTTACTTTATTGTACACGACGGTCGCAAGTTTAACGCAGATTCTTCTCGTCAACAAGTCGATAAAACTCGGAAGAATCAATTTAACGATGCAAGCCTCGTGCAGTATGCGTAAGCAATAATATATGTCAATCCAGCCGTCGCCTGCTGGGAATAGCAACAAGTAGCTGCGTGCCATAAACTGAAAATACTGATGCGCGTGCAACTGCATAAGCAATGCGTATGCTTGACGCACGTGTCTGTATACGCAATTCCATGAATTAATTATTAATTGATTATTACATACAAGAATGTGTGTATTTGCTGTGTATTATGCGCGATGGCTTATGTTAGCCGGGTAATTGCGTTTCCGGTGTCACGATAAGGTGTACAAAACGTTAAGTCCCCCGGCTTTACTTGTACGAAAATACTTGGCTTCGAATTAGCGCGCAACTGTACACACACGTGAACGGGAAGATTATGTTAATTCAGTGGCAGTGATTTGCTGGCGTGCGGTGACGTTTGGATTTGCGGACGACTAAACACGACTCGGAGAAACGAAAATTTAAATGACCGTCGCGTCGGCTTAAAGTTCTGCACATTGCGATAAATAATGCAATGTAGAGTCGATTATTTCGTTCAATGACTTAATTTCCGTTTTTCCTCACTTAAGAGAGGACGGAAATTACCCTTTTCTACATATAGAAACTGATAAATGCGGCGCAAAGTTGACTACTTGAAGTGAAATTTATAAACGTAATTACATATTACGAATAATACTTGGTCGCGCAATCATGTGAAAATGATATATCGATTTAATATATCATTTGTTGAAGTTTGAAAAAATAACCGAGTTGAAACAATAAGTATAGTGGCGAGAATATTACCTATATATTAAGCCATTTAGTCGGACAATTCTTGACGCGATATATCTATGTTCTTCGCGCTACATTTCTCGTTTTTGCCTTTGACAACGAGTAAAGACGCGTCTACTGTCTATTTAGCTGAAAAGCGTGTAACGTCTGTGTTCTTTCTATTTGCTCGATGCTCTCTAACACATTTACTGAAGCCAGAATCTTGATTTCGAATCTCCTTCCGATTCCCAAACACGAACGTTCTATCAATTCTACTCATAGCTCATTCCCAACGGGTCTTGACCATGGCATTAGATCGGCGATGACATCACAACGAGTAACACAACAATGACATAAGAGCCGCAACAGTAAAGATGTGCATTTATCGTCAAGGTCTATTTGGTGGAAAATGTGAGCATTTCCGATCGACGTGCCCCTAGGAATATCGGAGCATCGAAATAATAATCGAGTGCGTCTTTTCTATACCGCGAATGAGTAGAACAATGAGTAGAACAATGAGTAGGACAAAATAAGATTAAAAATAAAATAAAGAAACCACAAGAGAGAAAGGTGCAGAAATGTATGAATATCATGTGGAATTGATTTGATGTGTACATTCTTGTGTTTCTACCGTAACACGCATTTTGGATGTTGGTTTCGGACAATGACCTAAGCGATGAATTCTGAGACTGATGCTAGATAAGATCGTATTAAAGATATCGCATATCCCAAGGTCTGTTACTTCGATATTAAGGCCGATCGCGGCAGAAAAAAAATGTTTGCGACGCCTTATCGCGTGGATGGACGATGACACGGAAGAACGCTGCGCGTATCAATATCACATTTATTATTAGTCGATATTTTTAGTCGATCGTCACGATCGTTCGCGGCCGGATTAGCACGATTACTGGCGGTAGGGATTTCCAAAGTAGTAAAAATACCCGATCGCAAATCAATTTTGCATTTTTTTGTTTTCATTACAGCGCCGCATCTGCGTAGATAACGCGATAAGGGTAATGTATACGCAGAGAAGGTCATTATTGCGGCGATTTCCTTGAGGAAAACTGACGCAACGGGATTTTCATTCAATTTCCACGTTTCCTTTCCGCGTTTATCGTCTCGTGAAAGGTAAAGCCGTTTTCATCATCGTGACTGAACGATTTTCTTATCGGCGGAAACATCATGTGATGTCTCATTAATCATTACCTCTCAAACGCATCGCGTCGTATCAGTGAGACATGTCCAAACATATCGAAAAAAATTATATAATTTACGCACGACTTTATTGCTCATTTCCAGCGAACTGCGCATCTGTTTTCGGAAGACATCGCCATCGATGACTTTACCTTAGTGAGAACTTGTAGTGTGTACTATTTTTGTACTGGAGCAGCATACGCGAAATTTTCGTTTAAGTTATTATAATTAGCGTGAGTTTCTGAATATCTTTCCACTATGTCTGCACAGAATGCCACGAGAGAGAGAGAGAGAGAGAGAGAGAGAGAGAGAGAGAGAGAGAGAGAGAAAGGCAAATAATCATAATTCCGGCAAGTTTATAGAATTATACATATCTGTTTTCTCTCCGTGCCATTTTGTACGCAAACTGCGAAAAGATACAGCCACAAGCTGAGGAGGCGACACGTAAATTATTTCCGACGAATTTTTTTTCAATCGTACAACGATACTGCAAAGAAATACGACGATATCTTCCGTGCGATTCGAAGAGCAGGCGTATATGTGAATGAGGGAGAGAAGGCTTATAGAAACGTCGGTAAGCTCGGAGAAAGAGGATTTTAGGAGACGTTCGCACGTTCGACGCCTGAAAAGATCGAATCCGCGTCTCCACGTTTCCCCAAAAATCTGACGCGCAGTACGGCGGAATCGACGAGCGCGGAAACAAGCATGCGGCAATCGTATTGTGTGCAATGACGAGAGGACTTTAATCCATTTCACTGACTGGCCATTAAGAGCGACCTCAACACTTTGAGGAGCGACAGTGTCAATATTTTCACAGCACGGCTGAGAGAAACTGTGTAATTTTTTATGACATAATCGGACATAGTCGACCTAGTCTTTTTTCCATCGCTTGACGATCAACTTGCGATCTATCAACGAGAGACCTGTTAAGTGAACATCTCTACGCCATTGGTACATCTGAAGTTATACGACCTTCAACAGACCGCTCCTTACTTTGCACATTTTACATTTAAAAAGGAAGAAGAAACCCGCGCGCTTTAAGAATCTAAATATTCAAAAGATATCATCGATTGCCGATTGTGGAAACTGATTAAGGCCAAAGAGAATATGCAGCGTCGTTAATTGTATATAATACTTGAAATTTTACTGAAATCGTGCGTTTAGATAAACGCCGCGGACTATCGTTAACCGGAGCTCGGTAATCAACGAGGGTGTGAGGAACACGCTAATTGTAATCACAGCGAAGAATTACGCGCTCACAATGAAGAATCACAAGCGCCGTGACACCTATCGCCTCACAGATGGGGGGGTGCAGGGGAGAGTGGGAACACGCTGTGCCTCGCGTCGAGAGGCGAGGATTTCAAGCTCTCTTTAGCGGCGCGCACCAGAGAGCGAGCAGGAACGGGCCGTCCCACGACGAAGCGCGTCCGTGGTGGGGTGTCAGCCGTGGCTTATCTGGCGACTTTATGTATATTACGATACCCGAGGCAGGAACACGAGCAGTTCACTGCTGGCTAACCGGTCGGAGAAGTCGGCGAAGCCGAGTCGTCCGCGCGGCGCGCCTCGCCGAGTGCGTGAGAGAGAAAGAGTGTTCGTTGACGTTTTTCGAACAAAAACCCGTGCCCCCTTTCTTCCTTTTTGTTTCCCCCGTTTCTTCCGCGTTTGTTGCGTGTGTAGAATAAATAATATCGCGCGAATTTCACTCGGCACGTCCGCAAGCAGCAATTGCACGTCAACGTGGTGATCAGCCGGGCGGCTCGATAAGTCAAGTCGATCGAACGGAGCGGTATCGCAGCTAGCTCGGAGATCGCTTCGGTCCAGAATGATCGTTCTCGCGTGGTGCCTCTTCATCATCGTCTCGTTCCTGGTGGCGAGCAACCAGGCCTTCCTCAACGCTCCGATACCAGGTACGCCGTTTCTTTTTTCCTTTTTGCGCAGCTTTACAACGCGTTTATCTCGGTGACGATGTATCTCGGAATCGACGGAACGAACCGCGGAGATCTCGTGATTCATTCTACAAGTTTTTCCCGCCGGACGCTGCGTCACTTTCAGTGAATTTACGCGTTAACGATAAGAATCGTGACGGAATGGTGAATCGTTTCTGGCTTTCTAATATATCCATCGAAGGCACGGATCAATCTTGCAAGATTCTCGATCGCTTTTGGCGATGACCTGTTTCGAGTGTCGACATCGGCACGTGAACCGCTTATTGATCGTGTGATCACATTTAAATTGCTGAAACCCGTAAATCGCGTGGCGCCGCGTATTTTGCTTCAAGTTGACCGGAAACTCTATTTTCATATTTTGCTTAAATCTTTAAGAATAAATGTCGTGAAACGACGCTCTCGTGCGGTTGCATTGACCGCAGCTGTCCCAGAAGAGATAATAGAAAATAATACAAATTCATTTTCATATAAAATTGTCGGATTAATTTTCATTAATGTTCAGAATATATATTAGTGCGAAATATCTATAACGTTACGAAAAAATATTAATCGTGTCAGATGTGTCATAGAATTCAATAGTTATAGGTCGTGAATCTTGCTTAAAACATTTAGGATAATTTAGTGTCGTTTCCGTATCGAATATTGCACTCAAATGATGGAGCACTGTATTACCAGAGCACAAAGAAATAACCTCTGTAACCCGTGTGTGCCAAATACTGTGGAAGATAAAAAAAGAGAGAGAGAAGACGTAGAAGATTTCATCAACACGTTTGAAGAAGTTCATTGGTCCGCGTTTCAATTGATCCAGCTCCGAATATAGATAACGTTATATTATTTAAAGTACGGCGTAATCGATACGATTATGAGATTTCGGTGATTCGATTAAATCCTGCAGTTTACACAGCGTAACGCTATTAATTAACCTAAGTCTAATCCATCTCGTGTCAGACCTTAATTTTTCATAGTCAATTAGCGTATAACTTAGACAAGCATTAATGCATATACACATTAGCCAAGTTCCTTCTATCAAGGAGAGATTTTCCAAGAATTATGTCAAATCACTCTTGACATTACTAACGCGTAAAGTACACAATAATCTAAGAATAAGAACTCATTAAATATTAAAATTAAAGAACGCCCCAAGATTTACGTTGTTTCAATATTTTATGTAGAACCTGTGTTATCATTGATATTAAAATCGTATTAAGATTCAAATTATAAAAGTATTTAAACTCAATTATATATAAAATAGAGAGAGAGAGAGAGAGAGAGAGAGAGAGAGAGAGAGAGAGAGAGAGAGAGAAATGTTATTATTATAATAACAAGAATATAACGCCTAATCCCTTGTAGTCAATGCTGCACATTGCCAATAAATTATTATTAATTTAATCAATTTGTTATTGTAAACGATTGCCTTTTTTTAATTTGTAAAACATCTTGCATTGCAATCAAAACGATATTTTATTCAACTTTAGTTTTCAAGATCTCCCTTTAAAACTATTAGATTCCTCAATACGGTTCTAAACGCGATCTAACGGGCAAATCTCTAAAGAAAAACGAACGCAGTGGTTCTTCCGTAAATTTCAATAAGCGCAATTCGATTAATGTATCTTTTCTCTTTTTTTTCCCCGTGACGTCCTTATCCGAAACAGCTTGCATCGAATTCGCATTCGAAGGTCGCACGAATGCGACAGAAAAAGCACTAATCGCACAGACTGCTCGCGAAAGAACTCTTATCGTGACGCTCGCGGTTAAACCTGTGATTGCACCGTGTGTACTCTGTCGCGCATAGATTTTGCATACCGCCGTTGTGTGAATGACAGATTTATCTCGCGTGCGCTCTCGTAGTCGACGAGAATTTCGCCTGAACTGTTGCCTGCCGTAGTCAGACGGGGACTTGATCCGTTTCCAGCGTACGAAAGTTCGATCGGCACCGAAATTTCGATCGTCCTCCCGCAACTTTTGCCCTCCCGCTTCCGCCCTCCTCCCCTTCCACGCGCATTCTTAAACGAGAAATATCTCGGATAATCAATAATCGTGCTATAAAGCGGCTGGACCAGACACTTGACCCTGCGCTGCCTCGCTTCGCGCCGTTTTTATCTGGCCAATATATCGGCAATCAACGATGCCACGTGACTAAAAATGTCACACTTGATAATCGTCTGTTAATTGGGATATAAGTATTACTAGACTAAAATAGACCCGAGAAATTTAATAAACCTAAATAGAATAACTTTCCAGAGTAATATTCCGAAATGAGCATAAAACGAAAACACCCATTTAACCATTTCGCGAGCAAGTTGTTACTTTTTTTTTTAAGTGGAACACTAGCATCCCAGGGAATCAAGAGAGGCGAGAAAAGTAAGTGGGGACTTAGAGGTCCCAGTGGCCATTGAAGCGTTAATAGTCACACCGTGATCTTATTCGGCGATCAAAATGCCCTCCACGGAAATTCAGATTTCGAGCAAAGCGTCGAGGAACCACGTGCGGCGTTTGTAATAAAACGTTACTTTATTAATGGGAATACGTCGTAATAATTCAGCAGCGTCTGAGCAATGCCGATGTGGCTTTTTCGATATACCCAGCTCTTGAATAATCCATACTCCGAGTACCTATCGGAGAATGCGATCGTTCCCTGCCGCGACACAATTTTTATAAAAAGATTGATGGCAGAATTTCACGGATACTTTTAATGTTACATGTCGCGTCGTATTATTATTAATGCCAAAAAGAGCGACGTGTCTTTTAATACGCAATTATAATTGTACCGATATGAATAATCGTAATAAATCCCGTTGAAAATATTGTATAACGTATCGCGATTAACTGTGTCACGTGAATTTAAGGTACGCGTAGCAAAAGGTCAACTCGAAACTTTCTAATACAACTGGTAAATATATTTATCTAAACCATGCCGAATGTCTTTGAAATTTTTACCCAACCGGTCGGATAACCCGTCTAGACGCCAGTTAACGGATGTACGAACGTACGTACAATCGAGCACATAACGCTCGCGTTACTAAATATAGAAGTACAAAAGCGACTGGGAAACCCGTTATATCTAGCCTCGAATACATCCTGTGGATCCTTAGCATACAATTACGATGAAACTTCCTACATTCAGGTAGACTTAAGGACGCGAATTTTCCCGCTACTTTGTCCGGAAGGAAAAATTAGCCCTGAACTTAACAAGAAATTTATTATTAAAGTTAGCATATCGCGGATAATATGCCCGTGAATTAAAACCGGTAAGAATGAACGATGTCATACCAGGATTCTTGCGTAATTCTTTCTTGGTCCAACCGTAACCGGATATTTTTATCATTTTGACATTGATACGTAATTAGTGTAAATGGCGGCATTTATCTCGACGTATGCATTACAGATGCCGCGCTGTTTGGAGAGGCCGGGTTTCGATATTGCGGTTTATACAATATCTGCTCGAGTTGTATGCGTCGCCCGTGTGACATGATATGGTGTCTCACACCTGACTTTGAAATTCCTCCGGTAAAGAACTCCTTCAAAACTGTACTTAAGTGAACTGGAAAGAGAGGCAGTGCGAAGAGGATAAGAGAGAAAGGGGGGGAGAGAGAGAGAGAGAGAGAGGAGAGGGAGAGATATAAAGTCCGACAGTCTCTCTTGAGAGAATGACACTCGCCGGTACGTGTTCGCTGACAATGCTCCCCCGGTATACCCTCTTAAACCTGCCTAACAATACTTCCGATAATAATACACGGTGATCACGGAACTTGAAGCGATGCCAAGAAGACTCGCCGGACTTGGTCACAAAAGTACAGTTACGGAGTACGAAAACTTCCTGGGCGGATAAAAGTTCCGGGATAATTTCGCGATTCTTTGGATACAATTGTGCTGTTCAGGTACAATTAAGCGCGTTTCTACGTCTATTTCGGAAAACTACCGCGATCGAGTCATTAAGTAGAATCACGAAGCCAGCACTCATCGTAACGTTTTATTGGCCGCACTGCGAAAAACTTTTCTGCCTGCAAACGTAACGAGAGGCCCGTCCACGCGAGGGCTTAACTTTATTCCTATCAGTGGCAAACACGAGATCAAAGTAAAACAACATCAAAATTTCTCTGTGCCTAAATAAGAGAAACACACTTCTGTTCAATTTAATTTATCTAACATAAAAATACAAGGCGACAACATCGTCGGAAAGGGAATTCCGTTTATGAGTATCGATATAATATCGTGGCGTTATCATCTAACAGATATCCCGATTTTTACTGATTGTATCTTGAGAGTCACTAAATTTAGAACAACGACGTTAACAATTACTCGGTATCAATCGACTTGCGTCTATGTATACGCGTATCGGTCATCTTGTCGAGCCTCAGTTTTAGCTAGACTCAGCCTCTTAACGAGACAAAGACGTGGAGTATTCGGAAATGGAGCAGGCCAGGGCAAGAGCGAGACGAGCAAGCGCGAGAGGCTGAGACGGTACAAAACGGGGCTTGAACGCGAGCGATACTCTCGAAGGCCGCAAGACCGAGTCGAGCGCAGTTCTCGATATTGAAGGTTACTGTAGGAGAAGGACAAAAAATCCAAATTTTTTACTCCGTATGCGTCGGTGCGATTTCGTGAGCGGGGTCGGTCTGTTTTCCCGGTGACGTATCTCGACGATTACGTCACTTGTTTACACCAATACTGATTTGATTGGCTATTAGAGAACAATTGTGCTCGGTACCTGTACACGCGCGGCCTTATTTCTGCTTGTTTTTCCTTTCCTTTTTCTTACCCCTCACGCGCGGGCAAGTCTATTAATGACATATCGCATTTTAACACGACGCAGAGATGGCCGATTGTCAAAGCGCCGATTCCAATTATTCAGTGGTTACGTAAAAGCGGCGGTTGTAATTGTTGATAGAGCAAACAATGTTATCACGATGGTGCCATCGAAACTAAAGTAGCTTCGAGAAAACGCACAGAACGATTGCACGTGCACGTCCGTAGCTGATTGGACCAATGCCGTTTATTTATCGTTTAATAAAATAATTAATTGCGATCGGGGTTTCTATGAAATCTATTCTTCGTCCCATCCCGTTACAATCGTTATCAACGAATACCGATGACGCACGATTAATTAGTATTTTTAATCTGTAATGTCACCGTATATTTAATTCGAAATTGTATACCGCGCTTCGAGGCGCCGTTACAAATGAAAACTTATGCGTGCCCATTAATACTTTTTGACACGCGAGAATACGATTCTTAACTTACGATAGATTTACGTCACCTAATTAACAAACAATTTATGACGCAAATATAACAAACAGTTTGACTTACCCAAGTCCCCTAGGCCGCTTTATTTGTTGCTCCATCGACGATAGCCTCCGGCTGATAATTTTCCACTTTTGCCGGCACACGCGTATGAATTGAAACAATTAGCCGTAATTACAACCGTCTATTCTAATTAGCGCGATAAACACCCGCCCGATACTTGAAAACAGCGCATACTTTTTCTACATATTCGTTTTGTGAACGGACGGAATAATCAACATTCTTTAACGATCGCACGATACTTGAATCGACACTCCCGGCACTCATTAATTCGCGCGATTAATTCCACGAGAGACACGGAAGATTTGGACGCGATAACGATTTTCGCCCACGATCGTTGCACCATCGCGCAGTCATCTGGCAGTCACGCGTCACATCACCTGCAATTATTTCATATCGCTTATTGTATACACATGTACCATTAAAATATACGAAATACAAATACTCGTACGTTAGATCGACGCGTTTGTCCGAAAATTGTTGTAATTATAGAAATCTTATCGCTTCTTAGAAGTACTTTAGTACAAATGTTATCTGCACAATGTAAAGAAGAACGAGGTACTGTATTTTCTATTGTCGTTCGAACATTCAAAACGTATCGCATGTACATACGAAATAACCATTACAATGCGATTCAGATAAGACACTGTTTGCCACACAAATTTCTTCTTCGTCATAGCACAATAAACGAAGCAAAAGACCGTTTGTACCCGGTAAAAAGCTGTAAAACAGTAAGCGCTCGCATCTGTCGTCGATGATCTACAAAATTTTATGCTGTACATACGAGCGTTGAGAATAATATCCAACAAAGATGTACATCGTTAAATTTGTAGTGTTAAATGTAACTCAATGAGTAGTCACCACTGCTTCCACTCAATATGCGGTTAATTTAATTAAACGATGGAGTTAAAAGAAACCATAAAACCATGGTTTGAATAAAAGATGTACTTGTTTTTTAACTAAAATTCGTGTTAAAATAATAAATTTTACTACACATAATAGTTAAAAATAACAAGATATTGAACAGAAGCGGTGACGACTACTCGTCGAGTCAAATTTAACAGTATAAAAATAAAAAATTACTGCATAAGCAACGGTGGCAATGCGATATAATTTTGGATACAAGATATTAACTCGACTTGCATTTGTACCAGCAAATAGAATCTACGTGGCAGGTTATATATCGTCGATAAACGTTTATTCAGAACGTTTTTTTTTTCAGAAGAGGCGTGAAATTGGAATTTCTCGTTGAAACGACAGGTTTATATTCGCGTTTCGTTAAATTTAT
Organism: Vollenhovia emeryi; assembly: GCF_000949405.1. Taxonomy (NCBI): domain Eukaryota; kingdom Metazoa; phylum Arthropoda; class Insecta; order Hymenoptera; family Formicidae; genus Vollenhovia; species Vollenhovia emeryi. Next base: position 760,579 of record NW_011967149.1, read on the forward strand.
TTTTAAGCTGAATTTTTGCATCGCTTTGGAAAAGAACAGTTACAGTAATAAACATAGGCGTATTGTATTGTGATCGACGAACAAAACGCGTGCATTTAACGACAATTTCGTGAATTAACAAATCGTCAGGGGGTCGGGTTTTATACGATCATTAAAATGTATCCATATCAAACCTCGCGTGAGCTACGTTTACACGCGTGTATTTCCACGTTACGATAACGCACGCGTAGATGCACGAGGAATATTTCATCACGCGATATACATATATATTTTACGAGAGAGATGAAAGGGAGATATGATACCCGAGCGCGCTGTGATAATCGAGCCTTACAATATTTATCATTCTGATATCTTTTAATCGGAGGATCAATTTTACGGCGAGAAAAAAAAATCAGGAAGGAAATGAAAGGTGATCGCGAAAAATGCAATTCAAATACTGCGGCGAGCTTATAATTAACCTGTGATGTTAAAATGAAAGGAAAGAAAAGAAGATACAAGTTGATCGAAGATACAAGTAATATCGTAAAACAAATTAATTTCTGGGATACCGCAAGCTGTGATTTACGGCCAAGTTAATAAAACCGCAATGTAACACATTGTTTTTTTTTTCTTTATCGCGCTTTATTCCTGTAATCTTCGCGAGATCCGGAAGATATCATGAAATATTATTCGTCGCTACCGTCGGCGATTTATCTCGATTTCGTTGCTGCCTGCAGGAGTTTCGCAAATATTTCGATCAACCCGATGTCTCCGTAACCACGATGTACTACGGCCGGTACTTGCGCGCCAGGTAAAACTTTACAAACAACATCCGCGCGACAGAAGGAGTCGTTTTCACGAGGAGATGCTTGAACGCGAGGACTTTAAGCAGACTTCCGCTGCGAAGTTCAAAAGTTTGCGTGAAGAGTTTATCAGTGCGAGACGACGCGAAGTGTATATACACGACGCTTCTTAACAACGACACAATAAATGTGCCGCGGCAACGTCAACGCGTGACACATTTCTACCGATTACCTATTTTATGTGCGCAAAATAAAACATGTATCGCGTTACCCGAAATAAAATCTTTCATACACATATTTAGCGACGGACACTTTCAAGGATAAGCACAAATACACGCGAAACCGGTCTTAAACCGCATTTAGAGTATAGACGCGTCGGGAATAAAACAAGAAGTACGCCGGAATGGAGTTAATGAGCACTTGAAGCACATTGCCAGATACGAGTAACATACAATGTCGCAGTGTCTCTTTCTCGGGAGACGCGCTGTACTTCCTATCGCCGCAAATTAGCGGATAAGGATCGTATGATCGTCGTCCCAGAGACAAAGACTATCGACGTTTCGACAGACAGATCGGGTTCCGGCACGTGACGCGATCGAAGTGAACGCGCGTGTGCCCGGAATACAACCACGGACTTTACTAGACTGCTACGTTCGTGCTGAAAAGTGAGGCAAGAGTTCCGCCATGTCTTGCTAGGCAAATAAAATAGTATATGTGCATCGGTCTGTCAGTGACATAGAGGAAAGTCCCCTATTATGAGACAGGTTCGTAGCATGAGATAGCAGAGTTGCTGCAAAATTACTAGGAATCATCTGTTGGTTCCACCATGAATTTACTGCCCCTGGAGAATCGTGTAATCGTTGCGAAAAAAAAAGATTTGTGATTGAATATGAACGTTGGAAACCTACTATCTCACATTAGAATCCTGTCTCATAACAGACGACTTTTCTCTAGTAATTTATTTACCTAACAAGACATAGCGGAACTCTTGCCTCACATTTCAGCACGAAGGTAGCAGTCTAGTAGTATACAGGGTGTCCGAAAAATCGCCTACTCCACTTCGGGAGGTGATTCGGGATCTAAAAACAAGCAAAAAGTTCATACAAACATAGGTCTGGAAATGAGCCGTTTCCGAGTAATAGCTACTTTTATGTTCAAAAATTGTAATTTAGAATCCGCTTGGCATCCTTCTTTCTTAATTATTTCTTAAATTAAAATTTTTTATTTTTAAATTTATATTTTTAATTTTTTAATTTTAATTTTTTTTAGTTTTTTCAATTTTTCAATGTTTGTAATAAGGGCCTGCATTCGTGCTGAAGGTGGTCATTTTGAACACCTTGTTTAATTCGATTTAAATATCTGTTCATGTTTACTTTAAAAATAATGTAATTGTAATTGTAATATTGAAAAATTGAAAAAGACTAAAAAAAATTGTAATTAAAAAAAATGAAAATAAAAATTTACGATTTTTGAACATAAAAGTGGCTATAACTCGGAAACGGCTCATTTCCGGACTTTGTATGAACTTTTTTGCTTGTTTTTGAGTCCCGAAGTGGAGTAGGCGATTTTTCGGACACCCTGTAGCACCCATACAGCACAAGACATCTTTGAGTCGTCTTAAAGTTGTCTTTTAGACATGCGTGCTATATGGGAAGTCTGTGAATATAACTTCACGCGGTAAATCTAAATACGTAACGCGTAACCTTGCGAGCTTCACCGGTCATAGGCGAAAGATTTACATTTTGGGCGTAGCCGATTGCGTTCGAACATTTAAACATCGATCACTTGGAACGTGACTCGCGATCGTGACCGAGAGAAAGATAGAGACGGAGACCATTACGTAAACGCGACGCCCCGCGCATAACGTCGTAACGACGCTAATGATACCGTTCGCCATACGCGCGTGCGACGTCCCGGCGATTAAAAATCGCGGACAGAGGCGGACGGTATTCGGGATCTCTCGCATATTTAGCGGTCTTATTGCCGGCGGTTACGTCAGCCGCACGCGCCCCATAAAAATGGCGACAAGATTTTCATCTGTCGTGACTTAAATTGCCCTCCCCTCCCGCCCCTCTTCCTCGATGTCACCGGCGGTAGGAATCCGTTTTCGTAATCGTTTCTCTTTAACGGAAAAGCGTACGTGATCTGCGAAACGTGGGCACAGCAACTCCGATCCCGAGCGAGACAAGCCAGTGAGAAATAATGAATACCGTTTATATATACGTGTGTGTATGTACGTACAATGTCCTCTCTCTCTCTCTCTCGTGACTTCGTCTTTAATTAACGTGCGACCTTCGATGACGACATGCACGGATCAGCAGACGAAAAACGATCGTGTCTACGGTGAATCATCTCCGGCAGCATCGAGCGTCTCTTTGAAGTGTCTTTGAAAGTGTGTGTGCGTCTCTGCCAAATTTTGCATAGGAGATGAAGTTTATCCGACAAGATCTTGCGAGACGTTAACCTAACCTAACCTAACCTCGTAAGATTCTCATTCCATGCGCTATCTCTTAATATAGCCGGTATCTTATTAATAAAAAGGAGTATTTTGTTCGTCCTCTCGATCGTGAATATTTAATAAACTCGATATACCAGTTTTCGAAGGTAAAAAAGGTCGGTGCAATAAAATTAACACCAAATCTGCTGAACTATGTTCAGCCTATATGGCCTGTATATAATGTAGAATACGGCCTGTATAGAAAATTACGGTCAATTAGTGTATTAAATTGGATTTGCAGTTAACGCGAGAGCAATCTTAAGCGCGGTTCGTTATACGTTCTCGCATGAAAGTAACTTTATCCATAAAGCCGGGGCGAAATCTGGTCGATGTTGCTAAGTAGCGGATAATCGGGTGCAAGTAGAGACGTGAGATTCTCTGGAAGAAAGGCATCAGCCACGCCTCGCTTTAAGAAATTGTAGTAACAATATCGGCGCTCTCTCTCTCCCTCTCACATTCTCTCACTCCCTCACTCTCTCTTTCACACTCTCTGAAAAGGAAAGCCCGAGCTTCGATCGATTTTACGCTTCGCCACTTTGCAACGCCTAACAATAAGCTAAAAATAGCACAAAGCGGCGGTAAAATGTTGGTCGTATGTACAATTCAGTGGAAAAACGGGGAAACCTGTTGTTTATTTAATAAAGAGATAACGGTAGAAATGTTTGACCATCGGTGTAAACGTGAGTCAAGTCAGCGAAATGATTAAGGTCTTATCAAATCCCTTCGTTGACGAATCACCCTTCTTCGTACATCAAAGAGGGTGCTGTTATATATGGACTAGGTAAAAGATTAAGGATCGCCGACTTTTATGAACTCGCACAACTTCTTCCGAGCCCGTCCATAATTGAACCTACTTCACGATAGTTAATGCTAAGATACCGCCTCAAGAATAGATTTAACTTGGCCGAGCCGAGTTAATTATTAATGCGGCGATAGGCAGAAATAGCTCTCGAACATGCTAGCCGTACGATAGTAATCTCGTTACTTAAGAGGAGGGACCATTTGGAAGATTGCTCGGAGATTGCTTTGGAGATCTTTATTATATCAATCGGATTTGTTCGATCGTCCGGCCGTGTATGCGCGTTTTCCGGCTTGACATCTCAGGAAACGTCCACGGTGAGTTGTCGTCGATGCGAAATCGCCGACGTAATGTTCGTTACTCCGAGACAATGTTCCAAACAACGTAGGCGCACCGGTGACCTGTTAATTATCGCGTGTACGTCAGTTTCAGCGTGTCGGCTCCCCCACTATTATATTCGTATCCGATAAGAGATACGCATCCGCTAAGACGACGAAGCCCAGGACTGGCGCCGGCGACGCAATGGGAGCCGACGACGGCGTTGTCTTCGGCACGCGTCGACTTCGCGGCGGTCTCGTAACAAGCGGCACGTGAAGTATCTCGATGCAGGTTAACGAGCGACAGGCGGAGTTGTTTATTCGGTGTTAATATCTTTAGCCCTGAGATTTTGCACGATATGATGCACCGGTGAAGGTGCATCTTCGGGAATATGACGTCGGCAACTGCTGCATTTCGACACTCGAAAATTATTTTAGACAAAGAAAGGAAGAAAAAGAAACTTTCGAGAGAAAGAGACGCGGAAAGCAAGAGAGAACATTAAGACGCGTATAATCTAAACGAAATACTAAATAATTGTCGGATTGTAATAATCATTTTTTAATTAGACTCTATGTCCGAAAGTTAATTATGAAATGTCAGAAATGATGACGCGGATTACAACTAGATGCGTTACGCTTACAAGTGTATTTGTGAGAAAAAGGCGAGAGATAAGCGCGAGCGATTCAGTGATGAGAATAACGCGCGCGTTCATGCGCGTAGAGTTAAGTCCAATTAATTAAGCGATCGCAATTTGTCGTAGCTCACGCGGTGTCGAGTTACAGCATCGGCGCTGAGAGGCGAATGGAGAGCAATAAAGCGAGCCACGGCGCAAACGACAATCGTCACTCGGTCGACTCGAAATCCAACGACAGCGACAACGACGTCGACGGCGGGACGCTCTACGTGATTTTCGAGGGGAAGGAGGAGAGCGCGGAGAAAGAAAGAGACACGGACGAGAGCGGTAAGAACGTGAATCATGTTTACTAGTGCACGAGAGTGACTTCATAGCGACACAGCACCATCCTCGCTGTCACCACGGATCACCGCGTATTTCCTGTTGCAATTCGAGATCGCACCTCCCGTACGCGATTCCTCTTTGAATATAACATCTCGGCCCACACCCCGGCGCCCGGTGCATCGAAAAACGTGCCGATGTTACACCCCCGCATGACGTTCGTTCCGTTTCGTGTTTTGCACCGACACACAGTGGTCGAAATCGGGATCGTAGGGGACAAAAATCCATTACACGGTCAATTTTAAACCAAAACAATTGAAACTTGGCAGACTAAAGCATTTTGGATCGTAGAATCTAACTGCGCTGCCGAAATTTTGAAAAACAAAAATGAAGAATGAGAAATTGCCACCTAAAGTTATATTTTTTGGACTAGCTCAGGCCAAGCACAGGTATAACGCGCCAATCGATTCTATGGGAAAAATTATGAAAAAAAACATATAACATTTTTCTATTCGAGTTTTATTTGTTATTTTAAATTTATTATAAAAAAATAAGGAATAGAAAGTGGCAAGCTTATGGATTTAAAGATTGTACAGAGTCCATGAGTTTGCCACTTTCTATCCTTTATTTTTTATAATAAATTTACAATAACAAATAAGACTCGAATAGAAAAATGTGATATATATTCCTTTCATAATTTTTCCCGTAGAATCGATTGGCGTAAGTAGTTTTTCAAAATTCGAAAATTTTATAAAAATTGTTTAAACAATAATTGTTTAAAGAAAATCAAAATTGAAAAAGAAAAAACACGGGTATTTCTTTTTTAGCTCATGCAATGTACCCACTATTTAGTTTTGCCCAATTATACCTGTGCTTGGCCTGAGCCAGTCCAAAAAATATAACTTTAAGTGGCAATTTCTCATTCTTCATTTTTGATTTTCAAAATTTCGGCAGTGTAGTCAGATTCTACGATCCAAAATGCTTTAGTCTGCCAAGTTTCAATTGATTTGGTTTAAAATTGACCGTGTAATGGATTTTTGTCCCCTACGATCCCGATTTCGACCACTGTGCGACATCGCGTTTCAGGGTCGAAAATCAAGTCAAAGCAGCACAATCACTCGCTAATCAACGCCGTGACCTTCGATGGTTTGCTGTGAATATTTATATACAGCCCCGCGATAACGAAATGTTACTTTGCTCCGTCGCTATCGCGCCGCGCATTCCTGACCTCCGCGATATTTTCCTTGTGACAAATTGTCAAATTCAAATTTAGCTGCCGCGAAGCGCGACATAACATTTCGTTTTTATGACTCGGCGCTAATCTAATTCTCCGTACGAGCGAGCTCGGGAGATACGACTTCGTTAATCGGAGCTACAAAAATAACAGTAGGATAGAGCGTTCAATAGTAGAAAAGCCGAGGTGATATAACAATAACAGAAGTTAAAGGCTTACGGAAAGTCTCATGTAATTTTTCAAACCTCTAACTACATATCGAGTTAAACAAATGTTGATAGACTTGTAAGATAATCGTAACTGCGATTCACGGTGATAAAGATTGTGATTCACGGTGATAAAGATTGTGATTCACAGCACAATAATGCTGAAAGTATCATGTAATTCGTAAATAAAACGGTGTGTGCAATATTACATTGAAATTGCATTGTACCGTAAAGAATCGATCTCATCGCTTAGTTGGACATGGCGAGACGAAGCCGAGATTTCGAAGCCGAGCTCTCTCTCTCAGGTTCGCGCGCATCCTGTTAAAATCACACCTGCGGAGAGAACAATCCGCGCGCGCCAAGGATTTATGCAAATGTGTAGTAGTTCCATCTTCATTTGCATCGCCTTTCTGAGTTCGCATTGTACACATCGCGCATTAACGGCGATCGAGAATGTCTGCTCCGCGCGTCGTACGCGTCACTGATCGGGGAAAAGGAGTAGTAGTTTCGGAAATTTTCCACGCGACGGTCGTACCGCGAGTATCAAGAATGCAAAATATACGTCTGACCCTATCGCGCGAATGTGAAATCGATTTTTTTACATTACCACCTGCCAGCCTCTTCGATACAGAGCGGCAAAAACGCGCTACGCACGATGGGCAAACAACATTTGCAAATCTAATATGTAAATTTGAGAAACTGGACAATAGTGTTCTTGATGAGCCGTTAACAGCGGCGAAACTAATTTTAAATTCAACGCTCATCGTCTCACGTTTCTACGGCATCTTAAAGCAAACGAAGAGTAACGTGGATCTCAAGGAAACGGCTGTTTATACGCCTCTCACACAGCCCAGGATATTGCCTACCGCTTTGATTTCCCGGAAACAATGTGTCAAAAGTATCCCGTCGTTCGTTGCAAAAGTTTCCGGTTCACCAAACTTCCCAGCGATCCTCAAGTCCAGTATTCGAAACGGCATGTTATTCACACGTGCAACGTAGAGAGTACTTTTCTTCATTCGTTTTCTTTTTAAACCGGCGTTTTTGCCTTACGACCAGCTGTATGCGTTTTGTATTTAATTTATGCTTCACACCACTTTGCGATTTACTTGCAACACTATTTAATATTAAAGAGTGCCCGATGGTGCGTCGTTTATTTATATTTTGTTTCTAAATACACTGGTTGGCACCAACAACCTGCTCTGGCTCTTCTGCCTTTGTCTTTTAACATCAATTTCTTTTTTCATTATTCTTACACGTAGTATACCAATTGATTGCGGTACGTGAATGCCATTCCGATTGCATCCCCTCGCACGAGTAGTAGTTTGCGAAATCAAGACATTCCCGATTATTAACGAGCTCCTCGCTCACAGGTCCCTATTTTGTTGTAGTCAATGGCGAGCTGCAGAACCCGTTGGACCCGTGGTCGATAGTCTGGTACATCGGCTCGTTTGGCGGCTTGGTGGCGTTCTTCCTCATCGTCAGCTGCTCCGAATGGTGCTGTCGACGGGGCGGTCGACCCCTGACGGTGCCCTACGCGCAGCGTGCCGAGACAATAAACACAACCGGAGTCACGGAGACCCCGCCGCCGCCTTACCACTTGTTCGCCCCGCCTTCTTACGATTCTGTCAACTACGGCGAGATCGTCGACAAGACGTCCGGCGAGAAGCTGGACATCTACGTGATCTCGGTGCCGATCCACAGGCCGGTGGTGCAGGCGCCGGCGTAGGAGGCCCCGAAAAGGCTCGTCCTCTTGGCGAGGATCGCAGTGCCCGAATCAACACCGATGACAGTCGACGGACGATTGCGGAGGAGCAGTCCGGCGACTCCTTCCTTCAACTCGCCGGCAAGTTCGACGTTGAGGAGGACCGCTCGGGAGAGAAGCGCAGCTGCCTCGGACGTCGTCGTCGCGATCATACAGTGACAGGAGTGACTACGTGTGTATGTGTGTGCGTGTTGCGTTATAGCTGAAAAATTAGCTCGCTCGATGCCATTGAGATGACGGGCATTCGTCGAGGCGTCGATGTCGCTCCGAATCAAATGAATTTCTCGTATTTCTATTGAAAGATGCCTTTCTGACGAGGAATTATTTCGTCAAGGGATTGTAGAGATCATCGTTGATCTTAAAAAAGATCACGGCCGATAGGGAAGATTGCGTCGACCTCGAGCGCTTCGATTTAATCGGAGACGGGGCTCAGTTTTGTATTACTCCGGGAAATTCAATCAACTTTTCGCGCTTTCACGCGGGATCCTATGACCAGAATACGGAATTCATTGTCAACATTTTCCCGGAATCAACGAGAGGAAAGAACTAACGATGCTAAAAAGATCCAAGTCAATATTTGTGTGGAAGAATTTATCGCGGCGTTAATATACCGAGATGATAATTAGATGGCACATTAGGTGTACGATCCAAAGTCAAAGACCCGAATATTCTCTGCGAGACAAGATATAATAAGTTAATAGGAAGGTGAAACAGTTGTACGCGAGAAAAAGCACGCTGGTGAATTCCTTGAACTGACCAACAGTAGGAGCTTCGAAATATATGTAATTTAATTGTTAATTTCAATTATTGCAGAGCGATAATTAATTTACTCGGCCTGCCGAAAGCGGCGAGAATTCTATCTGGTTTCTCGACGAGGTCTTTCTTTTGTGAGAACGTTGATCGTCTCGCGTGCGTGGTGTTGAGGAGTGTGTGTGTTTAGTAGGTAAAATTAACGGCAGAATACGCGTTTTAGAATACATGTAATGTATAAATGGAACGAAAACGATTCAGTCACTGCCATTCCGAGACGGAATATAACCACGGTTTAGGTTTCAAATCCAGATTTAAATTTATCGCGATTCTTTTATACACTTAAGAAATATCGCGTCTTTAAAAGTAAATGTCAATGAATCCGGGGAGAATTCCCTTTTAGAATTTACCCTGAGAGTCGCGGTAGCGGCGGGACAAAAATTTTGCGAGAGCTTTTTGAAATTGCACTATGTATTTTAGCAAAATTAATCATATTTTATATTTAATTGTAGACGATATTAATATTTTTCCATTGTAAAAGCTCTCGTAAAATTCTTCGAAGTGCCATGGCTACCATGATTTTCAGAGGGGAAATTCTAAGAGAAAATTCTCCCCACGCACGCACACACACACACACAAACGCGCATACAACGACTTTGAGGAATTTCCGTTTTATTTCTCCTCGCGATCGACGACGTCGTCGTTTCGTCGCGGCCGTTGGCGAATTCATGCGAGATGTAGCGTTAAATATGAATTAAGATAACTTTACACAGTGATATCGTCGCATGCGACTGGCCCCAGTCGCCTATCGACTCCGTCAATTAGGGACGATTAGCGTAGATTACAAATCAACTGCCATGAAAAGTGTTTCCCCGCGAACGAGGCTGCGAAAATAATTCGAGACAATGGGAGAAGCGAGCCGGCGTCTGCCGCGAGCGACTGCAACGCGAATTGCAGTTGAGCGAAAGGGACGAAGGAGGGACAGATGTCAGCGGCGCCTCGCGTGAGCAGCGAACCGCGGCCGATTAATTACACGTTAATTAACGTCGCGTTAGTACGTTAACGACGAAGTTTTCGCGCGGCTCCTCGTCGCGTCGGAGAATGCGTCTCTCTGCGCGAGATCGTAAACACGCGAAACGCGCGTCGGCGAATCGTTGAAGAATGTCCTGCGAACTACAAGATATTCGTGTCAAGTCGACGGCGTCGCTCGCTGCCAGTCTACCAAAACGAACGCGACGAAGAGTGTAACGAGATCTCGACGCCGCGGTTCGCTGCGGACAAGATAATATTTCATTATGCTTACAGTAAGAGGGAAATGAAAGAGGGGGGGGGGAATTAGATTTTTCTCTCAGAATCTGTAGAGAGCGACTGTCGTAGAGAGTCTTGCGTTTATAAAACTGCAATATAATCATACTTTACACTCGTGGCGATAGAACGAGGCCTAATTATCAACGGTAAATTCTAAAATGTGCAATATCCGCCGCGGATATCTCTTCCGGTTTAAGTCTTTCGGGCTCTCGCGGGATATATCGTAGCTGGATAGACGTAGGTGCGTGTGAGAGAGACGCGCGTGCCAGAATGCGCTGCGACTAATTAATTAGCGAGTTAACGTGACTTGTACGCGACGTCAGTTACGATTAGCGAAACGGCAATCAAACGGCTGTCGCGATTGAAGAAGATTGAAAATCGCGGCGATATCTCGCGACAATATACGGCATCTCCATTCTGTGATCACGAGAGATCCGGGGAGACGGCCCTGGTGCTCGATTCTTGAATTCGTCCGAAAGAGAAACGTTTTCGAAAATTGCGCCCTCGCAGAAAAGTTGAAAATCGACTGGTTAAAAACCATGCGAATAGCCAATCGACCTGCAACTTTTCTGTAAGAGCAGAATTTTCGCATACGTTTCCCTTTCGAATGAATTGAAGAATCGAACACCAGCCCACACGTTTGAACAAGAGGTCGGAAGGTTGTGTGAGCGACGTTCGTAAATACTGTGACTCGCGTGAGAACAGCCGAGCGGATAAACAAAGCAGGATCAATCGCGAGAGCGGTCTCGGCAGCTGCGCGTTGGCTCTGGCTAAGCGCGGACGACTACTCTCGTTTACTTTCCCTGCCTCGCTACTGTTAAAATCATCGTTAACGTCGCTACCGTACTCTTGACTGCGCTCGCGACGCGCTGCCCGATCGCCGCGACCGGTGGGATTCTCTGGGAAGGGATCGGAATAACCGGCGCCATTTGTCTCAAACTTGGCGGTAGTGTGACCCGTGCTGCAAATGTTTGAAAGCGTTCTCCTTCTTTTGCTAAAGGGAAGGAGAACGCTTGTAGCATCCGCCTGCCTCTGTCTTAGCTTCATCTTCTTAAGGCCAATGTCCACGATGCTA
>NW_011967149.1:773507-778557 GCF_000949405.1 Vollenhovia emeryi
CCAAGTTCTAGCATCGGGGACATTGGGCTTTACTTCCCCTGTTCGGTTCTGAAGCAAATGGCCGCCGGCCAATAGAAAACGCAACCGGCTATTCCGATCGCTTCCTGGAAGATCTCTAGCGACCGAGGGCGCGCCGTGACCCAAACCCCGAGACTCGTACCCATAAGACTCACGGAGTGACGGCGCGCGCGTGCGCCGTCGATATTTATTTTTTATACTTTTATACACGCTGTTTATATGTCTGGACGTGACTCTACCTTACCAATAAAATTTCTTTCCTCACGTAAGAGCGACTGCCGTTTATTCGCGTCCACCAGCATGCGCTACCCGGTGAGCACCAACGTCGAATCGACGTCGACGCGGGCGAAACCGCGTCCCAACCGTCAGCTTTCGAGAATACTCGAAACTTTTGTAACTTCACTTTTTGTATCGAGTAAGTTAATAACGCAATAATTTAATACGAAAATTAAGTTAGCAAACCTGCGAGCGTTTTCGAAAACCGACGGTAGGGACGCGATTTCGCGAGGGAAAATCGCTGACCAAAATCTTGTACACCAATGCCCATTAATGCCCAGTGGACATTACTTTATCTTATTTTATCTTTACAGTGCCCCAGCAAGGCCTAATGCCCCAAAAAATGCCCGAAAGTGCCTAGTAATGCCGCGAATCTGTACACCACAATGCCCTCGGCGGTTTCCCCCCCTCGCGATTTCGACCCCACGGCGAAACCCTTTCCCTCCGGAATGAAGAATATCGGCCGTTAATATTTAGCACGTACCTTCCCGCGCTCGCGAACAGGATTTCCGCACGATATTCGATAACGGCCACCGGATCCTCGGCCTTCCGTCCTGGATTATGCATCCGGCGTCCTCTCGCCCCGTCCGCGCCCGCGGGTTGTCGCGCGCGGCGAAACGTTCGGGTTTCCGCACCGAACGAAAAGTACGACTTCCGCGGAAATATCTCGGGTCTCGACTTACCACGACCTCGCGGCAGCTCGTCCCGCGAAGCCCCGCGCGCATTCGGTGTCCTCGGCGCCGGAAAATTCGACGAAATCGCGGCGAAATTTACGCCGCGCGCTCGCGAAGCGAACACTCGAATCGCAATAATGGCGGCGGCGGCGGTGACGGTGGCGCGGCGGCGCGGCGGCGCGCCAAGTCTCTGTAAATTCGAAGCGGCCGTTAAGGCCATCGCACACAAAATTGCATAGCTGCGTATGCGTAGCATAAGAGCCCCGTCTAAACCAACGAGCATTGAATCGTCATATTGATTTGCATAATATGCTTATTGGTCTAGACGGCCTTGTGCTATGCATATGCAAGTATGCAATTTTGTGTGCGACGGCCCGAATCGCCCTTGCTCTGCCGTAGACACTTTTTCGAGCGCCGTGCGCGCGCGAAATTAGAAAAATGAGACGTGGCCGGTATTCACGTCAGATCTTATATTTAAGACCGACTTGTGCTTACCTTAAGATGCTGTATGGAGCATTTCGTTGATTACGAAGTATCTAAAGATCTTACGACGATCTGACTATGAATACTGCCCATAGTCTTAGGCCGATGTTCACAGTCGGATCTTATATCTTGATGTTAAATTTAGCTCAGTGAGTGAAGTCGCAACTGCTTCTACTTAATATGTCGTTAATTTAATTATGCAATTAAGATAAAAATTATAAAATGGGTTGAAAAAGGATGTAGGTGTGTCTTTAATTAGAATTCGCATTAAAATAATAAACTTTACTACACATAATAGTTAAAAATGATAACATATTAGCGGCCGAGAGGCTGCTGTGTTGTGACAACCCAATGAGAATTGGGTAACAAAAAAATTGTAATTTAACAGTGCAATAGCTGGTCATTTATAAGTAACAGTCGAAAGATAAATGAGATTTTAGTTTCGTTTTGTCAATTGGATGGAATCATTTACCTCCCGAAATAAGTTACAATAATATATTGAAATGAGGATCAGATTAGGGATGACGAATTACATAGCCGGAAATTTTGTAAGCAATCCCGTCGGTTGAATTAATCGCTCAGATTAAGCTGATCGGAGTTTGGAATCGGAGTTGGTCGAAGCCGGCCTGAATTATGCGCGGCTGGCACTCCAAGTTCGCGGTTCTAACAAGCGAATATCTCTCATTTCCATTGTCGAGGCACGGAAAATAGAATTGATGCCGGAAAGAATATCTTTTCTTTCTCCGTCAGCCAATTATTCGCATTACGGGTCTCGTTGCCCATTGTCCGACAGAGAAATCGTGCGAAAAGCACCGATCTACAGAAAGGAAGAGGAAGGGGGAGAGAGAGAGAGAGAGAGAGAAGCATCAGGGAACGATCGTCGTCGAAATAATTAGCGGTGCGGACAATCGGCTTAAAGTCTCTTTCTAAATTCGCGTCAGCCGCGAAGGAAAATTCTCGCCGACGTGAATTCACTCGGAACGAGTGCAAGTGACCTTTCGCGGCAACGCGAGTTACTTGTCGCAGATTTCACCAATACGGAAATAACATTTAGATCTTACCCTGCGCCCGCGAACATTTTTCCGTGCTTAAAATGGCACAAGCGTGGAGTTTCGCATTTCGAAGAGAGAGAAAGAGAGAGAGAGAGAGAGAGAGAGAGGGGGGGGGGGGGATACCGCGGCTGCGCGACAAGCGTGGTTGAGGTAAAAACGGGTCTATTAGATTTGTTCCTCGTCGTTATACTATTTTCCGGACTTTAAAGATGACTTCGATGAACGAGGGCCCGGTTTCACCAACGTCGTCTAGCTTCAACCTCAGCTCAACTCATTCTTTGTCCCTTTGTTAAGGCGACAGTTCGAAAGTGACAGAGGATGAGTTGAGCTTAAGCGAGACGTTGGTGAAACCAGGGTGTCAATAGCAAAAGTGAATAGCTTTGTCTCTTTTTCGTCGTCCCTTTAGAAAGAGACGAAGCATTTTCACTATGCTGCAACAGAATTGACCTCCAGACCTAAGCTCCGATGACTTAAACTCCGACTAACTTACCGAACGATATCCGCGCCATTAGCGTGGAAAGAACTGACAATCCTTCATTGCCTAGCGCACAGAAAAAGGGGATTAGATCGGGAAATTGTGTGTAGGATAAAAAATTTTACCTCGAGGCGATTCATCGAATCAATTATCAGCCGATGACCGAAGGTCCGCGGTTAAAACGGCACGGCTACACCGCGTTGGACACGAGCGGGAGAAAGAGGGGGGACGAGGAGGCGCGGAAGAAAAAATTCAACCGCAAGGCGCGAGCCTATTTGCCGCGGTGGCCAATGACGGCGCGAGGCCGCGACGGACGGCTTTCGAGAGACTCGCTCGGCTAATGTTGGCAGCGCCGGGTAACCTCGTTTCCGCGTGTCTAGTGCCTATTGTGACAGCTGTCATAGAGCATCGTAGAGGAAAGAGTTACGCTGATGCGTGCCCGCGATCGTGCCACTCGCGTGTAAACAACCCTCTTCGTCGCGAGCGAGCCCGCGCGTAAGCGACAAGCCCCTCTGTCGACGTCGCGCCTACCGTCTCGACCCGCGACCGGATCGTTTTAATTCTCCTGCCGTCTCGAGCGACGATATACGCGGTGAAGGATGACAATGGGCGATGAGACCCCGGTTACATCACTGGTTCTTCCCGTCATATTAAGGCCAATATTAACCAAGGTATCGTCCCGACGCGTATCCTCGTCCAGGACACGCGGTCCTAGTGTCTTTTTCCATAATATTTCTTTTTTAAATAAATTCCTCCTTTGTGAGAATGCCGTCGACCAATGGTCATATACCTAGCGTACACTCTGTACGCTTGATTGTTTCTTTCTTACCATCTTCCCTGTATTAATATCTTCTCTTTACTTTGCCTTTACAGCTACTTGTCTTCTAGGTTTTATTAGTTGCCTCTTACGACACGGAAGGCTAGCCGGATGATCTATTCGTCAGCGGATCAACACGCAAAGTCTTTTTCATGAGTAATAGTTTCATCCCATGTCTCGCATTGACAGCGAATGGTTGTCTCTTATCCCATCTTCCCTGTATTCTTATTTTCTCTTTGTCTTTATGGCTACTTGTCTTCTGGGTCTTATTAGTTGCCTCTTACTGACACAGAAGGCTAGCCGGATCTATTCGTCGGCGGATCAACACGCAGTCTTTTTCATGAGTAATAGTTTCATCCCATGTCTCACATTGACAGCGAATGGTTGTCTCTTATCCCATCTTCCCTGTATTCTTATCTTCTCTTTGTCTTTACGGCTACTTGTCTTCTAGGCCCTATTAGTCGCCTCTTACGACACGGAAGGCTAGCCGGATCTATTCGTCGGCGGATCAACACGCAAAGTCTTTTTCATGAGTAATAGTTTCATCCCATGTCTCGTATTGACAGCGAATGGTTGTCTCTTACGCCCGTTTCTGCCAATGCAGATTAACTTTAATCTCAGCTTAAGTTACTTCGTTTACTAATTCGTAAAACTAGAAAAAGATATAAAGCAAGTTGGGCCAAGATTGAAGATAAGCTGCGTTGGCAGAAACGGGCATTAGACTGTGGTTCACTTGGCGCTACAAAGTGGTCTTCTGCTTCTTTGTTAAAAGGAGAGAGAAGTGCAACGTCTGGAAGCATTTGTAGCATCAAGTGGACCGCAGCTTTAAGTGTAGAGGAACGAATGGACGTGGGAAAGAATGCGATTGTACAGCGAGTTATAATTTGTTACCGAGTTTTGCGCTTTTCAACGAGGGTTAGAATGGTAATGGATTGAATTTTTGCAGTTGGAAAGGCAAAATGTCATGGCAGCGCAGACTCTCCGCGCGGCTCTCTCGAAGGCGGAGAGTTCGCACCCTGGGATTACGTACGACTTGATTATGGGTATAATACGCAGAGCGGAGCTGAATCTTGATATGAACGAGAGTGTCCTGCGACTGCAGGGCGCCGCCTCCGATTACGACGGTAATTTTATAGAGATTACTTTGCGTTTGACGTTAAAGCCTCCGCTACAATGATTCTCGGTTCTGTCTGCAATGGTCGTAGTCGTAAGAATAATCGACTGCGATTGGTCAATTCTTATGCGTCTGACTGAA
>NW_011967149.1:778875-796195 GCF_000949405.1 Vollenhovia emeryi
GGTCAATTCTTATGCGTCTGACTGAATTGACCAATCGCAGTCGATTATTCTTACGACTACGACCATTGTAGACAGAACCGAGAATCATTGTAGCGGAGGCTTAAACGACCAACGGTTTCTACTGCGTTCTACTGCACGCCCGATTTTGTTTACCATAACATTTGAGACAAGCCGACATGCTTTGCCCCTTGCCTGTAGTGGTGGAGTATCGTTCAGCACGTTCCGAAGACGCATTTCAAGAACTGAATCGCAAGTCGACTTCCCTAAAGAGAATACTTAGCAGAATTCCCGACGAGATCACCGACAGGAAGACTTTCCTAGAGACTATCAAGTTTGTAAACATTCGTATCTACAATCTTGCGTATACAGAAGGTGCGGCGCGTCTCTAACCGATCGCGTTTTCTTTCAGAGAAATTGCGAGTGCAATAAAGAAGCTTTTGGACGCTGTCAACGAGGTTACCGCATTTATACCCGGTTCAACTGGTAAACAAGCCTTAGATCAACGCAAGAGAGAATTTGTGAAATACAGTAAAAGGTTCAGCAATACATTGAAGGAGTACTTCAAGGAGGGACAGTAAGTACATAGATTGGCAGAACAGCCAGTCGGAAGCGAGACTGATAAGTCGCGCGGCTAAAGATTTAAAGGTATTTGTCGCGATGTAACGAAATGTATACTTCTTTTAGAGCAAACGCAGTATTTGTCAGTGCACTGTACCTGATACACCAAACAAATATGATTATGCTCACAGTGAAGGACAAGTGTGAGTAAATAACTGTACAATGAATTTCCAGTGTTGTATGTGATAATATCACAAGAGTCAGATAAACCTTAAATATTACAATCTGCATAACATCCTAATCTCACATATATTCTATTATACAAGCAATGATAAGAACTTAAATATCCGGTATAGAGGATTTTAACATCATTACGTTACCGTTAATCGGTTGCACTATAGTTTTTGTTAAATATATATATAGAGATATATAAAGTAATAAAGATGTTGGGGTATATTATTCCACAAATTATATATTTATACTTTTATTTTGTGCCAACGTCATATTAATCGTCAATTCTTATTGTAATGGTCAATAATAGTATATACAAATATTGTTCAAATATGAAAACGATCTTGTTGTTATATATATATATATGAGAATAACATGTGGTATATATATATATATATATATATCCTTTTATCTTCTCAAGACTCTAAAGAGTATAAAGTATCAAGTAAGACATGCAAATCTGGTAGTAACACTTGGACTTATTATTAATATTCAGGTTCATAGCGAAAAATGCATCTCACTTTTTTTTTATCGGAACTGCTTTTCATTCGGAGCAATTTCTACAAACTCATTTATACTCTTTAGAATGGAACAAGAGGGCAGAGTGGTGGAAGATACGACGAGAGGGCTCACTCCTCCCCAAATGTACAAGAAATAAAAATTACTTTATTGATAACAAATGTACACAAATTTGTTGCATTTCCCACAAATGGAAAATTGTGAATGGCTTGCCTATCTACATCCTCATCGCATTAACAATGACGATGAATAACAGTAAGAATTAATGGTAATTGTCATAATGAACATGTTACTGCGAAATGTACAAGTCTTCAAGCCCGCTTGCTGTCGGAGAATACGCGGACGATGCAGCCGACACCGCTCACGTTAAATACCTTTTCATGCCAGAGTAACAAGTGACTACTGCTACCTTCCGTCGGGATTTCGAAACCTCGGTAAATATACTTCATAAGAACATCCACTAAGTCGCGATCTAATTGTGCTAAGCAATCGTCCATTTGATTCGACTTTATACTTAGAAGCACCTTCTGTGTTAAATTCCGAGCACTGTCCTGCGAATAGAAAGGTACGTTTCATACACATTTGCACATGCGCAAGTTCGTATTTGACCAAATTACACGCGACACCGTGCAAAATGACGTTAGGAATATGCTGGAGAGTCAAGCTGCGCGCAGAGCATCTCCTCACGAATCGTACATAAATTTGTACGATATCTATATGCGAATTTACAAGTAGTCTTTCTAAAATCATCACAAAATACACGTAAAAGTCCGACAAATCGCCCAGCAACTCATTAATAATATATAGCACGCTCCACTGATCGCGGACTTGAGCGAGACGTTAAAATTCTCAATCTCGAAACCTAAATCGATTTGTTGTAAGGCAACGGCTACTCTCCGCAGACAATTTATGCAATTCTCAAATCCATAACGTCACTCCGCACCTGGCAGATCGCGAAATCGCTTCAGCGAGGCCAAGACGGTGAATCACCGTAGCGCATTTTTGAGGTTACCTTCACTTGCTGGTTCTTGCACTCCAACGGCGCGGACTTTAACACCGATATTAACGCCTCCGCGTTCTTACCCTTAATAAATGGCGTTAAGGAAAATCGCGCGTCGGCGGAATCGCTAAAAGGTAAAGGCTCTACGGTACGCTAGAGTTTAAAAAGGATATTGGCTAAGAAGTGTCAAGATCTCGTTCTCGTCCGGGCCGGTGAGCGCGCCTACGCCGCCGTCCGCGTCCTCCTCTTTGAAATTGTTGTCGCTGTACTGGTCGACGTCGATCTTGCGGAACGCGGACGCCGAGGTGTCCTTCTTGCCGTCGTTCCTCGACATCTCGGGCTGCGTGCTCTTGACGTTTCCTGCGCGTTCACGCCCGGCTTATCGAACAGCGATAGAGTCTCGCCCACGGTACGTTCGGAAGCGGGTCGCGCGGGTCGCGCGCATCGCGCAGCGCCATATTGGCGCCGACCGGCTCGTCCGCATGTGAGCCTCCTTCGACGTGATTTCCATGTACTTACCGTTGTGCCTGTATCATTCGCTCACACTTGACGCCGACTGAACGTATTTTTAAATAACTCCTGTATGCAATCGTTTGTATTTCGTATGTAGACGTTTGTAGTGCAATTAGAAAGGTTTGTGAGTCATTCGTTTGTTTGTAATTAATTAATTATTTTTCCACCGTATACTTAGCGCCGATAGATAAATTAGATAAAGTTTTTATGTGGAATCGTTGGTATTTCGTATGAAGATGTTTGTAGTGCAATTAAAAAGGTTCGTGAGTGATCCAAATAATTTTAATTAAATATTTATTAAATAGAAGTTAGCCGGATAAGAATTGCTTGTCACGCCATGACGTCTAGCCCGAGGGGTTGTGAAAATAAAAAATTTAATATAAGCGTTGTGTTAAATTTATGGATATAATATAATTGTTCCATAAATCGCCTGTAAACTCCAATAACAACTACATCTAAAAAAGTCGATATGTCTACTCATAGTTATAACATACGTATACTGCATTTATCAAATAAATATACATAACTCGTCTAATGCATTGTTTCTTTTGGAAGAGTATGGAATTGAGCAATCATGTGCAAGATACTTTTACAATTTTGTATTTGTATAAAATGTTCAGTAAATTAGTACCATCCCATTTTATAGCATAATAGTGTAAAATTTCATGTCTAATGCGTTATATAAATATTTGGAAAATAACTGTAAATTATTTAAAGAACTACACTAATTCTAAAAATTAATAACTTCATGGATCTGACCTCCAAATCGCGAGAAAATTAAGCAGAATTTGTGAAATTTTTTATATGTTTAAACGCACACACGCACGCACGCGCGCGCACACACACACACACACAAAATATCTATAATAAACATTCATAAAAAATAGTGCCTGTAATAATTGACCAGTGATATCAATAATTTCATTATTTGCTGATTCATAATATGTATTATCACATCCAGTCACATTTGTGTATAAAATCGAATATTTCAGAGAAATCCTAAAAATGTCTTATAAATAATGTCCTTAGGACGTCGTCTCTGTATTTATACTGGACGTTCTATGGCTTTTCCGAACATGCCTTTATACTGTATTTTCCGAAAATATTACCTCGGCCAGGTCTACACCAGCCTTTATCTTTTGCACAAAAACTCCTTGTAGACCGGGTTTAATGAGAAACAATAACACAGTCGTAGAGATCGGTTAGGTCACGCACAGTCACGCAGTCGAAACGGACTGAAAAGTCAGTGAAAATGAACAGTTCAAATTAGAGTCAGTGCGAGAACTTGCGAGGCGACAGGTTTGTACTTTCAAAAACAGCGTCGGACATTAAATACTTGGGCGAGCCTAAGATAAGACTGTCAATTTTCGTATGAGCAAAAGGATTCGGGTCTTCAAATGCTACGTGACAAAAGAAAAACATCGGTGATTAATTTGTCTACGTAACACTTTTAGGACATCGATACCGTGGTGCTATATTCATCTTAGCTTGTGAAGTTGAGCTGATAAAAAGGAATAAAAGGAAATCAGTAGCCGCATCTGTCTGTAAACGCAATAGCCTAATAATATTATCATCTAGGCAGGGTCCAAATATTACTGAAATATGGTACGATACAATGCAGACTTTATGCAGTCAAGTGATGAAGACCAGGAGGAAAAGCAAGTAAGTTTCTAACAGTTCTTCTCTCAGTTTTGTTGCGCCATATAAATTGGTATGTTAGAAAACTAATTAGAAAGGACACGAAAGGTTGTGTAATCAAATCGGTGATATTCGTGACACTTTCTCAAATAACAATTCCATGTATAACGAAGAAAACTCATGTACACGTTATAATACATATCCGTGTCTTTTACTAGCGCATGTAATTTGAATGTAATCGATTATTTCTGTAAAACTACTACAGACGACTACCATTCATTAGAAATCAAGATAAAACTTTG
The DNA here is from genome assembly GCF_000949405.1 of Vollenhovia emeryi. Classification (NCBI taxonomy): domain Eukaryota; kingdom Metazoa; phylum Arthropoda; class Insecta; order Hymenoptera; family Formicidae; genus Vollenhovia; species Vollenhovia emeryi. The sequence continues at coordinate 783,637 of NW_011967149.1, forward strand.
TTTATATGTAATAATGGCAAAACATTTAAGAAATTGGTCCTACATGTACATATCAAAATGCATGAGGTATAAAATTAGATAACAGTATCGTCTGAAACTTAGACAAGAAACCAGTTCACTAGCTAATTACTCTTGAAATTTAACGCAAGACTCCAGCAATTTTCAAGTATTTATAAATATTAATCATGATTGACGAAACTATTCATGTTTAAGTATTTTTTCATAACTTGGCTATTAATTCAACTCTTCTTCGTGATTTTCTTACAAATGTTATTTTACTTAAAAAAGATATATCGAATGTGAAATGTTTAAAAAAATCTCTGTGTACTTTTCGTGGAACCGGATTTCAAACGACTCTTAGCTATAATATGTAAACATGTTATTGCATACAAATGATGTCATTATTCGCCCGTCTTGGTCATATCAGTCAGGGTGAGGTAAAATTTTTCGCAATAAAGTTTTTCTAATTAAACTATAGCCAACACGACTGAATATAATTATATATATTATATTTGTCTGTTGTTGGCGAAGAAAATGATTATTGTTCTTACTGCGTGTTAAAATATTTGTTTGCAATTTGAAACATTCTATTCAAAGGCACAGAGACTTTTAAAACATTTAGATGTTGATTGTTTTCATTGTTAATAAGTTAATTTTTTTTCAGAATTCCAACAAGGAAGAAGTTGCGAATATTGCCACTAGAAGTAATTCAGTAGAGGAACTGTTGGCGAAACTGACAGAAACTGAACGATCTTCGTATACTAGGATATATTCTCGAACGCGAGTTGAATTGACTACAATTGATTACACATGGACAATCGAAAAATTCATGTACTTTTCTGCAAGCGTATGTACATTGCTTTCGCCACCGTTTGCAGAAGACAATCAATACTCGATTCAAATGAATATTTCACGTCCAGCTGATTCGCCATTAAACACAACACAATTTTATATGCGCACTAATACAGAATTGACCGGTTCATGTACTACTACTGTAAAGTGCTGTTCTGATACAGTTTTAGTGACAAAATCGATTTCGGGTTGTATACGGGATATGACATTGTTAATTGAAATCTGGAACTACGCGTACGTTTGTGTAGAAACGCTTACAGTAGAATGCAAGTTTGTATTTTTTCATGAAGCGATCAGTAACTCTATAAATATGAATTTACTACCACCCCCAGTAATATATAAATGCGTAAAACGTTCTGAGGATTCAAACCTTGAAGGGTCTACAGAAGAAAGAGGGAAATTCAAATTTGTAGTGGGAGACAAATCGTATTTAATACCAAAACACTTGTTGCGGGCCATCAACAGTGCGTACTTTAATAATGTCTGTCTTACACTTAACGAAAACGAAAAAGATATAACAAATGAATTAACGGAGTGTGAGTTGCAAAGTTTTAAACAGATGTTGGCATTTATTTTAACTGGCTCGGTAGGTACATATGATTATGATATGCTTAAAAATTTGTTAATGACAGCTGATAAATATGGTGTAACAAGTTTAAAGTTAGCATGTCAACATTGTTTACTGTGCTGTATTACGACTAAAAATGCTATAGAACTTCTACAGCTTGCGTTATCATGTACCGCCGCGGTTTTAGAAGAACATTCGGCGGCTTTTATTAAATTTCACATGAAAGAAATGAATAGTGAAGAATTTGAAAGTCTACCGCCAGAAGATTTAAATAAGATAATGAACCCAATCGAGAAATGTCACATACCTGAAATCAGCACTCGTAATTTTTGTTATCGCGAGAAATAGTTTTCTTGTTTGATTGGAAAACATTCCCATTTTTTATGAATATATCTTTGAATTGTTAATGTATCTATGTTAGAATTTGCAAATAAGTTATATTAATGTAAAATTTAAATAATTCATGGCTTGAAAATTTATGTATTTATATTTAATAAAGATTAATTATAATTTTTCAAAGTCTACATATTGATATGAGATAAAAGAAAAATAAAATAAAATATAAAAGAATTTTTGCAAATCTCTTATATATGTATATATACATATACATATGTACATATATGTATGTATATATAATATATATGCATAAGTTCACTTACAGGCAATAGGAACAGGGAATAGAATTCCTGACGCGTTGGATTGGTTGGAAGAAAATTTCCGACGAATCCAACGCGTCAAAAATTTTGTCAAAACGAAGAGTCGATTGGTTCAGAGACGCGAGATTTATAGCCGTGGCGCTTGGCGACAACCGCGAGTAGTGCGAGCCCGTAACATAGACATATAAAAGATAGACCAAGATAGACTGCTTATGAGGCAGTGGAACCCTACATGAGGGCATCCTCCTGAGGGAAAAGGACAACATGAATTTATTTGGGTATCTTCCTCTAGTGGACGTGATCTGAAGGTGATCACGTGATCTCGTACACTAGAAGAAGATAGATACCCAAATAAATTGGTGTTGTCCTTTTCCCTCAGGAGGACATCCCCCACTACCTTATAAGCAGTCTATCTTTTATATGTCTATGGCCCGTGAGCGTGGGGGCGACACGCATCCTGAGAAAGAGTCACGTGACCACGCACGTGGTTATTCTTTTGTCAGAGCACGTCTGCACACGTCTGCCTCCTCTATCTATACGGGCTGATCTATACCAAAACAGTTGAGGCGTCGAACTTGAATCTGGGATCTCTGCAGCGACTACGTTCAATTGTTGATTTGCATCTTGGCCATCTTGGCAGTACCGTGTTGTGGCTCGAGGGCCATTTTTCACTGCAAAGAACTCGATTGGTATGTGTTGTCTCTTATAACATATCTTGACGTTATATTCGTAGTAGCTTACTAAAAAGAATTCAAAGAAATCCCACACGCATTATATATATATATATATATATATATACAATTTATTGATTCCCCTTAGGGTTACAATCAGTACCTTACATCTAAATACCGCAATACAAGACAATTTTACATTCTTTATACAGTTCTTATATTCTATACATTTCTCTTGTACATATTTCGCTCTTAGAATTATCTCCTATCCTACACATACACACACATGCACGTCGCGCCCGCTCTGGACTTCCGTTTCCGTTTACAATCTCCTCTTCCTATTTCTCCTTATACTTCCTTTCTCTTCTTCTCCTTCATTCCCTCTCATTCATTCCTTCACATTCACTCTCCATTCCTTGCACCACACCCCCTACGTCTTTTCTTAGACCCACCAACATCCTCATCCATCTCTTCCCCTCCCCTACTTACCCAAGCACTTCTTCCATCATATCCTGCTTCTTTCACTCACTCACGTCTCTGCTTCACCTCTCTCTCTTTCTCTCTCGCTCACTCTCTCTTTTTTATCCTACTCTCACTCTCACGCATGTATCGCTCCTATTCATACGAAAACTGACGTCCCATACGCATTATTAATTTGATAATATCATTTGGACAGTGTTCGAAGTAGCGTCGTCTGAAGAAAAAACTGAAAATCTTTAACCGACCAAAATATTTGAAAGACGAACGTATATAATGGCGAAGAACCAAGTGAGTATCAACAGTCTTTTCTCAACTTCGCCAAGTGCGTGTTACAAGAAGGCATATAAAATTTTGTACAAACTATACATTCGATGATATTTTTTAAAGCGATAAATCCATGTATAACAGGGAGAATTCACAAACATTTATATATCAAATCTGTTTTCAATTATAGATTATAATTATAGTATTATAGATTGTTTGAGATCTCACTTAGAAAGTTAGTTTGTTAATTATTCAGTGAAATGTGTAAGGCAAAATTTAGACAAACTTTTCAAGTATTTATAAAATCGGTTATAACTGAATTAATAGAAATAGCCATGTTTTAAGATCTCTCCTACAATTTGGATTCTTCATATTATCAGTGGTTTTCTTACATAAAATGTTATTTTAATTAAATAAGATACGTTAAATACCTGTACATAGAAAGTCTAAAAAATCTCCATGTACTTTTGGTGGACTCAGCTTGCAAATAGCTCTTACCTGTACATGTAAATATGTTATTATATTGTATGTTAAGACATTGTTTTTAAATTCAACCGATCTTATTAAAAGGCATAGAGGCTTTTAAGCTTTTATATTTTGATGTTGTTTATTTTCATCATTTCAGTGATAAGTAACTTAAATATTTCCAGGTGTCTCACAAAGAAGTTGATAATATCTCTACTGATTGTGAGATGACTCAATCTTTACCATATTTACCTTCGTGTACCAAAAGCTATTCTGAGTCACGAATGGAATTCACCACATTTGAATATACATGGAAAATTGTAGGATTTGATCGTTTTTACACAGCCACAAGTACACTACTATCTCCACCGTTTGCTCAAGATCAATTCAGGATTGAAATGAATTATTCACATCAAGATAAAAAAATACAATTTTATATACGTACTCTTACAGCGTTTACAGCGTTTACCGGTTCGTGTACTACTACTGTAACAGATGGTAACCGCGCGTTAAATAAATCGTTAAAATATGTTTCTGGTATTATGATGAGACATTGTTAGTTGAAATTAAGCCATCATGCCCATGGCGTTATGATTGTGTGATACATTGCGAGATTAAAATTTATCAAAAATTAATAAGTAACACAATGCATGTAGATTTACTATCTTCCTTAAAAATATTCAAAGGCATAAAACGTTTTAACAACTCAAGCCTTAAATTTGAGTCTATGAACGAGAAGTCAATCAAATTTGTAGTAGGAGAGGAATCATACATTATATCAAAAAAGTTGTTGTGGGCTACCAACAGTAGCTACTTTATGAATGTCTGTCTTACGCATGAAGGGGAGGAAAAAGATATGACAAGTGAATTAGATGAACTTGGTGAGATGCATACTTTTAAAAAGATTTTATCATATATTTTAACTGGCTCATTGTCAGTAAACGAAAGTGATTATTACATGTTTAAAAAATTGTTAAAAACATCTGATAAATATGATGTACCAACTTTAAAATTTATATGTGAACATTACTTGGTACGTTCTTTTACGGTTGACAATACTGTGGAACTTGTACAGCTTGCTTTTTCGTCAAACGCAAAAGTTTTAGAAACACATTTGGCAACTTTCATTAAATTCCATGAAAAAATAATTACGACTTCTAGAGCATTTCTAAGTCTACCACCAGAAGATTCAAATAAGATCATGGAACTGATTAAGAAAAGTGAAATACTCGAAGTCAAAACTTGTGATACTGTTCAGTGATACTATCATCTATGCCTTAAAAAATTTGCATTGGCTGTTTACTACAATTCATATAATATTATAGTTTTAGTTATAAATTAATTAAAAAAAGAACGCGACAAAGATTTTTTTTCGTGACAAAGATTAATTTACAATGAATAAACATGTGTTTGGTTTCTTAAAAATATAACTTTTGATTTTTATTTATGTAAGAATGTATGTGCAAGTGTAAGTGTTAAGACACACTAAAAGTAATATTTTATTTGAACTTGTGTATACGAATAAAACTACTATTAAATATATTTCGTATAGATTGCTTATAATTTTCTCGTCTACTTGTGTTGATTTAGAACGGAAGGAAATAAAAAAGTAAAAATTCCTTACAGATTTATGTCAGTTATGTTTTATAATAATCTTTATCGAAATTATATTTTATTGAGATTTTTAATCGTAGTTCTGTGTACCTATCATAATGTTAGGAACTTTTGCAACTACCATTTCCGACGAGACAGCAAGCTATTTTTCATAAAGTTAAACTTGATTGTTATTTTTAATATTTGTCACCGTTATGCGTTTTCAATATTGTCATTAATTTGGATGTCAATAAATTGCAAGTAAATTGAAGTACAATTGAATTAATAATTATACCTTGTCTTAATTTATATAGATAAACTTATATTTCGTTATTTATTTATCTTTATTTCAAGTTTAGTAATATATATTGAGCAAATTATATGACATTCAATGTAAAAAAAATACGTAATCCGATCATCAAGAAAGAAAATATTTACAAAGGTTACAAGGCTACCATTTGAGTTAAACTTGATAAATAATCAGTTGATGGTTTTAAAGTGTTTAGATCGTGGTGCCCGCAGCTCGCCTGTAAGGTACTTGGAAGAAGTAAGTACACATATCTTATACATATACACGGTGAGGAAAAAGTATGGAAACCTCTAAATTTTTCGAAAACTAAATTTTAGAAACAAATGTTTCAGACAAAAGTTACATGGTTTTAAGGGGGACATAAGATGGTATCATTGGTTTGACCTTGGATAGTCGTTTGATGGTTACATGAAGGTAATCTTGAATTTTTAAAACAAAACCTGCATTTTTATTATATCATTTTTTTTACACATGAACTTACTGCCTGAACTAACATCCTCCTTAACCCTTGAGTCTGAGAATGAGAACTTAATCAAATTTATAATAGGAACGAAATCGTATATTTTATCAAAAAAGTTGCTTTGGACTACCAACAGTAGCTACTTTATGAATGTCTCTAGTACGCATGAAGGAGAAGAAAAAGATATGACAAGTAAATTAAAAACACATAGTGAGAGAGATACGAGCTTTTACGTAGATTTTATCATATATATCAACTGGCTCATTGTCAGTAGAAAAAAGTGATTATTGCATGCTTAAAGAATTGTTAAAAACATGTGAAAAATATGATGTGCCAACTTTCAAATTAAGGTGTGAATTTAATTTGGTACGATATATTACGATTGGAAATGATGTGTAATCTTGTACGGCTTGCGCTTTCGGTGAACGCAAACTTTTTAAAAACACGTTTGGCATTTTCTATTAAATTTCACGGAAAAAGAAATTACGATTAGTGAGGTATTTCGAAATCTACCTGAAAAAGATTCAAATAAGATCATGGAATTGATAAAGATCAGTAAAGTCGGTCAATACTTGTGATACCTTTTAACCACTATGACTGTTAAGAGATTTACATTTGCTAATATTTCTGTCATATAATATCGCAGTCTTAATTATAAATTAATAAAATATGATAGATTTTTTTTTAAGTAAAGGTGTGTTTTGTCTTTTCTAGGAAATATAACTTTTTATTTTTATTTATATAAGAATACAAAGCAAATGTATGTAAGTATTAATACAAATGAAAACTTTGTCATTTGAACGTACCTTGTGTACGAATAAAACTGTTATTAAATATATTTCATGTAGTTATAAGTTTCTTAAGGCTACTTGTTGATCTATTGTAAAATGGAAGGAAATAAAAAAACGGTCGACAACCCTTATCGGCGCGCAGTTCTAAAAAGTCGAAATAGACGCGTAAACAACATCTATATACTGTTATTGCGACTAATGTTATCATATGCCTCGGTAGTCGAATTGGTTGAGACTCCCGCCTAGAGAGAAGGGAGGTCCAGGTTCCAACCCTAGCTGAGGTAATATTATTCGCAATAAATTTTCTGTATTATAAAAATGGCCAAATACGGTCAATAAAAATCACTGATGAAATAAAAAAAATTAAGAATCCTCACAAACTTGTGTCACCTATGTTTATACATATGTATTGTACATTTATTTTTATCAATAATGTACCTATCTTATTAGAAATGTCCAAGTGTTCTGTAGATGAACAATATTAGATTCAATAATAGTTTGAATTTCTTTTATAAAGTTTTGCGGTTTTCATTGCTCACTTTTATCTTGACAGAGCGAGAGCGAGAGCGAAAGAGAGAGAACGAGAGAGAGAGATAGAGATAGAATTATATAACTAAAAGGAAATAATAGTTAAACAAAATATAATTAATAAGTTTCATAGCTGTGAAATATAATTAATAATAATTTTATTCATACGTACAAGTTCAAATTACATATTACTTAATACTTAGAGCATATTCTTATTATATTATAGAGTGTATTACTTAACACTAGAATGCATATAAAAATTGAAAGTACAGTAGTAATAGTATACGTTATATTTGGAGAAAAGAAAAAAACAGACGTTTATTAATTAAACAAACTTATAATGTTCTATTCATTTATATTTAAAATTGCAATATTATATCATTGACCTATCAACAGGTGGTATTATGGGTTTGGGAAAGCTGAAGCATAGACATATAAAAGATAGACTGCTCATGAGGCAGTGGAACCCTAGGTGGGGGCATCCTCCTGAGGGAAAAGGACAACATGAATTTATTTGGGTATCTGTCTTCCTCTAGTGGACGCGATCTGAAGGCGATCACGTGATCACGCCCACGTGATCACGTACACTAGAAGAAGATAGATACCCAAATAAATTGGTGTTGTCCTTTTCCCTCAGGAGGACATCCCCCACTACCTCATAAGCAGTCTATCTTTTATATGTCTATGACCCGTGAGACGTGGGGGCAACACGCATCCTGAGAAAGAGTCACGTGACCACGCACGTGGTTATTCTTTTGTCAGAGCAAGCGTCTGCCTCTATCTATACGGGCTGATCTATACCAAAACAGTTGAGGCATCGAACTTGAATCTGGGATCTCTGCAGCGACTACGTTTAATTGTTGATTTGCATCTTGGCCATCTTGGCAGTACCTTGTGGCTCGAGGGCCATTTTTCACTGCTAAGCACTCGATTGGTATGTGTTGTCTCTTATAACATATCTTGACGTTATATTCGTAGTAGCATACTAAAAAGAATTCAAAGAAATCCCACACGCATTTTATATATATAATTTATTGATTTCCCTTAGGGTTACAATCAGTACCTTACATCTAAATACCGCAATACAACAAGACAATTTTACATTCTTTATACAGTTCTTATATCCTATACATTTCTCTTGTACATATTTCGCTCTTAGAATTATCTCCTATCCTACAAATACACACACACACGCACGTCGCGCCCGCTCTGGACTTCCGTTTCCGTTTACAATCTCCTTTTCCTATTTCTTCTTATATAACTTCCTTTCTCTTCTTCTCCTTCATTCCCTCTCATTCATTCCTTCACATTCACTCTCCATCCCTTGCACCACACCTCCTACGTTTTTCCTTACACCCACCAACATCCTCATCATCTCTTCCCATCCCCTACTTCTCCTAGCACTTCTTCCATCATATCCTGCCTCTTTCACTCACTCACGTCTCTGCTTCACCTCTCTCTCTCTCTCGCTCACTCTCTCTTCTTTATCCTACCCTCACTCTCACGCATGTATCGCTCCTATCCATACGAAAACTGAGGTCCCATACGTATTATTAATTTGATAATATCATTTGGACAGTGTTCGAAGTAGCGTCGTCTGAAGAAAAAACTGAAAATCTTTAACCGACCAAAATATTTGAAAGACGAACGTATATAATGGCGAAGAACCAAGTGAGTATCAACAGTTCTTTTCTCAACTTCGCCAAGTGCGTGTTACAAGAAGGCATATAAAATTTTGTACAAACTATACATTCGATGATATTTTTTAAAGCGATAAATCCATGTAGGTATAACAGGGAGAATTCACAAACATTTACATATCAAATCTGTTTTCAATTATAGATTATAATTATAGTATTATAGATTGTTTGAGATCTCACTTAGAAAGTTAGTTTGTTAATTATTCAGTGAAATGTGTAAGGCAAAATTTAGACAAACTTTTCAAGTATTTATAAAATCGATTATAACTGAATTAATAGAAATAGCCATGTTTTAAGATCTCTCCTACAATTTGGATTCTTCATATTATCAGTGGTTTTCTTACATAAAATATTATTTTAATTAAATAAGATACGTTAAATACCTGTACATAGAAAGTCTAAAAAATCTCCATGTACTTTTGGTGGACTCAGCTTGCAAATAGCTCTTACCTGTACATGTAAATATGTTATTATATTGTATGTTAAGACATTGTTTTTAAATTCAACCGATCTTATTAAAAGGCATAGAGGCTTTTAGGCTTTTATATTTTGATGTTGTTTATTTTCATCAGTGATAAGTAACTTAAATATTTCCAGGTGTCTGACAAAGAAGTTGATAATATCTCTACTGATTGTGAGATGACTCAATCTTTACCATATTTACCTTCGTGTACCAAAAGCTATTCTGAGTCACGAATGGAATTCACCACATTTGAATATACATGGAAAATTGTAGGATTTGATCGTTTTTACAAAGCCACAAGTACACTACTATCTTCACCGTTTGCTGAAGATCAATTCAGGATTGAAATGAATAGTTCACATCAAGATAAAATAATAAAATTTCATATACGTACTCTTACAGCGTTTACCGGTTCGTGTACTACTACTGTAACAGATAGTAACATATGTTGCAGCGAGTCAAATAAATCGTTAAAATATGTTTCTGGTATTATACATGATAAGACATTGTTAGTTGAAATTAAGCTATCATGCCCATGGTATTATGATTGTGTGATACATTGCGAGATTGAAATTTATCAAAAATTAATAAGTAACACAATGCATATGGATTTACTATCTTCCTTAGCAATATTCAAAGACATGAAACGTCTTAACAACTCAACCCTTAAATTTGAGTCTAAGAACGAGAAGTCAATCAAATTTGTAGTAGGAGAGGAATCATACATTATATCAAAAAAGTTGTTGTGGGCTACCAACAGTAGCTACTTTATGAATGTCTGTCTTACGCATGAAGGGGAGGAAAAAGATATGACAAGTGAATTAGATGAACTTGGTGAGATGCATACTTTTAAAAAGATTTTATCATATATTTTAACTGGCTCATTGTCAATAAACGAAAGTGATTATTACATGTTTAAAGAATTGTTAAAAACATCTGATAAATATGATGTACCAACTTTAAAATTTATATGTGAACATTACTTGGTACGTTCTTTTACGGTTGACAATACTGTGGAACTTGTACAGCTTGCTTTTTCGTCAAACGCAAAAGTTTTAGAAACACATTTGGCAACTTTCATTAAATTCCATGAAAAAATAATTACGAATTCTAGAGTATTTCGAAGTCTACCACCAGAAGATTCAAATAAGATCATGGAACTGATTAAGAAAAGTGAAATACTCGAAGTCAAAACTTGTGATACTGTTCAGTGATACTATCATCTATGCCTTAAAAAATTTGGATTGGCTGTTTACTACAATTCATATAATATTATAGTTTTAATTATAAATTAATTTAAAAAAGTACGCGAAACAAAGATTTTTTTTCGTGTTAAAGATTAATTTACAATGAATAAACATGTGTTTGGTTTCTTAAAAATATAACTTTTGATTTTTATTTATGTAAGAATGTAAGAATGTATGTAAGAATCTAAGAAAGAATGAAAGACACACTAAAAGTAATATTTTATTTGAACTTGTGTATACGGATAAAACTACTATTAAATATATTTTGTATAGATTGCTTATAATTTCTCGTCTTTTTGTGTTGATCTAAAATGGAAGGAAATAAAAAAGTAAAAATTCTTTACAGACTTATATCAGTTATGTTTTATAATAATCTTCATCGAAATTATATTTTATTGAGATTTTTAATCGTAGTTCTGTGGGTCATTTTGTGTACCTATTATAATGTTAGGAACTTTTGCAACTACCATTTCCGACGAGACAGTAAGCTATTTTTCATAAAGTTAAACTTGATTGTTATTTTTAATATTTGTCACCGTTATACGTTTTTAATATTGTCATTAATTTGAGTGTCAATAAAATGCAAGTAAATTGAAATACAATTGAATTAATAATTATACCTTGTCTTAATTTATATTGATAAACTTATGGTATATTTCGTTATTTATTTATTTTTATTTCTAGTTCAGTAACATATATTGAGCAAATTATATGACATTCAATGTAAAAAAAAAAGTAATCCGATCATCAAGAAAGAAAATATTTACAAAGGTTACAAGGCTACCAAAATTTGAGTTAAACGTGATAAATAATCACTTGATGGTTTTAGAGTGTTTAGATCGTGGTGCCCGCAGCTCGCCTGTAAGGTATTTGGAAGAAGTAACTACACATATCTTATACATATACAAGGTGAGGAAAAGTATGGAAACCTCTAAATTTTTCGAATACTATGCATTTTAGAAACAAATGTTTCAGACAAAAGTTATATTGTTTTAAGGGGGACATAAGTATCATTGGTTTGACCTTGGATAGTCGTTTGAAGGTTACATAAAGGTAATCTTGAATTTTTAAAATAAAACCTGCATTTTTATTATATCATTTTTTTACACATGAACTTACTGCCTGAACTGTTAATCCTCCTTAACCCCTGAGTCTGAGAATGAGAATTTAATCAAATTTATAATAGGAAACCCAGATAGCACAAAGAATCCAAAAAGAATTCTTTTTGAATTCCCAAATTATGAAATGAATTCTTTATCTGTCCCATTTCTATTCTAAATGTATTCTTAAGAGTTTCAAAAGAACTCACTTTTATGTCACCAATTTGGAGCCCTTTCTCGCATACCAAAAGGACTCTTATTATACTCCATAAGAATTTGCAATGAATCACAAATAATTTTTAGATAGTATTCTAATGGAGCACTATAAGGATTCATTTTTCGGTCTTAATGGATTCATAAACTGCTTTCGTCCAGGCCCAGGCTAAGGATAACGCTCTCGGAAACAACGAA
>NW_011967150.1:0-6017 GCF_000949405.1 Vollenhovia emeryi
ATATGTCAAGGTCAAGGTCATCGGGGCGGGCTCCCCTCATCGATATATGTTAGAGGATCGTTTTAAGTATAAGTTAAACTGCCGCGTTGCTGGCGGATGAATACAGGATAGATAGCCTGCGATACTTTTTTGCTTTCCGTGGATTCGATGTACGCCTCGCCACCAGGCGGTGCGGGGCTCTCTCTCGCTAACCGACAGAAGTTACGAGTCGGTTATTGCGTGCTCTAATTAAACCAGTAAGTTTAGTTATTAATCACTGGAGACTTTTCTGTAAGAGCCTAGCCTTTTATTCCTGATCGATCCCTAATCACGTGAGGATATAACAATATATTTACCACGAATTTTTACCACGTAATTACGGAAATATAAGCGTTCAAAGTTGGTCAATTTGACATTAGAGTATATGAACGACATGTGCACAATTGTAATTTACGAGATTTTACGAGTATTTTAAAAAAGATTGACGTTTGGAAAACAGAAGATCTTATCAATTAAATTAAACTATTACGAGTGATTAAAAAAAACGTTAGTTTACCATTGCAATAAAAAGATATTCAATATTAAAGCAAACGAAATGTAGCTAATAGAGCAGCTCTGGTTAGTCGGCCATCAAAACTTGGCAACCGCGCGGACCGCACCTAATTTCACTATCGGCGCCAACAATACGACGGCCTTCGATGATACAATCGGAGAGATCTTCGTTTTGCACTTTTCGTCGCTTACATGCTATACTCAAATTTTCTTTCCACTTTATTTTTCGTTTCGTAGAAAACTGGCCGTTTTTATCGCGAATACGAGTAGCCGGCGTTGCCATAGTTTCGTGTTGTATACAACACAAGTCAAAATGTGGTTAGCAGTCTTACCAATATCGAAATATTGCAACGTTGCCACGTTTCGGTCGTAATTTCGATGTGATAAAAATTATAATTATTTATACAATTAATGACCAGAAAGTTATTTTTTATCATATTATTATGATAATTGAGAAACTTAGGACTATATTGTAACCAGTCTTTTAGATTTTTTATTACAGTCGTTTCGACAAATGTGAAGTTGGTACCAGCGTGTAAGACACTTCGTTTTTAATTAACTAGAACAACACAAGCGCGCGCGAAGCGCGCGCCATTTTTCTTCCACATTATATTAAATTATTAGAACATTAAAATATTATATTGCGCACGCCAATTAATATTATTCTCTTTTTTTGAGTTTTCTATCATTTTTAATAAATTTCACTTTTAGTCACTATCACTATCATTTTCATTCATTCTACATGTATATCACGTTCCTTTTAAATAAATCTCAAAATCTGGCTTATTCAAAATTATTCTCTCTTATCCTGATAATTTTTATTTATTTAACTTTGTTTTTACTATACACTTTTATCTTCAACTATTCTTTTGCATTAGATCCCATCCTATCATTGTCTCACATTTTTTACAACATATCAAAAAGTCTAGCTTATTCAATATAATTCTTTCTTATCTAGATAGGTTTTATTTATTTGATTTTATTTTTAATTTAAAGGAAAAAATCAACTATGTATACACGGTGAATCTTAATGCCTGCCCCAGCCTTTTACCATGAGAAATGGATTACCGATTGCAATTTTAGTTCACCGAACGGCACAAGAAGGGCAGCTGCTTAAATCTCAGGCAAGTTGAAAACTTGTTCCACTTACAGACATCACGCGGGGAAAAATAATTTGCTAACACAATATATCTTATGTAAATTTAAGTAAATTTTGTCTTTTATTTTATGATAAAGTTATTTTCTGTTTTATGGACAACTGTGTGTTAAAAACACTAATCTTATTGAAAAATAATTGTGCAAAATATTTAGCTAAAGAAGTAAAATAATTTCTGTTCCATTAAACGTTCTGCTGTAATGGTGAATAATTTTAATAAGGTATAATAAAGCAATTTTCGTATCGTCATCACGTTATTATCAAATATGGCAGTATTTAAGTAGCAGCAACAGTTTTGCTGCAATAGCAAAATTATTTTTTTCCGTGCGTATTATTGAAAGTCTATAAGTATGAAATAATGTTTGGTGTAGAAATAATAAACTTTCTTTTTCGTGTAAGCAAACTTTATTTTTACTCTTTGTTTATTATTTCTACACCACACATTATTTCATACTTATAGACTTTCAATAATACGCACGGAAAAAAATAATTTTGCTATTGCAGCAAAACTGTTGCTGCTACTTAAATACTGCCATATTTGATAATAACGTGATGACGATACGAAAATTGCTTTATTATACCTTATTAAAATTATTCACCATTACAGCAGAACGTTTAATGGAACAGAAATTATTTTACTTCTTTAGCTAAATATTTTGCACAATTATTTTTCAATAAGATTAGTGTTTTTAACACACAGTTGTCCATAAAACAGAAAATAACTTTATCATAAAATAAAAGACAAAATTTACTTAAATTTACACCCAGGTAGCAGACGGACGTCATTTAGACATCAAAAATTGGTCCCTAACTGACCACTATTGACGCCACTAATTGACGTCTCCAAGACGTCAAAATGACGGTCTAATGCCACAGATAATTGGCGTCACAAAAATGACCATATTTTGACGTCATTTTGATTAATATTATGACGTTATTAATGTAATTAATAGGTTATTAATTAATATATACATATAGGTAAATAATAAATGTACATATATACAAAGGTAAAATTTATTATATTTTTTATTACAATACATGTAAAATTTTTATAAATTGATAATTATCAAATAAACTAAAATATATTATACTAATATACAATACGTATTATCAAATAAAATATAAACTTAATAGCTATAATAAGAACTTAAGTTTAATTATTGAAACAGCTTATCAATCATATTGCATATTCTACTTTCACAAATATAATTCAAAGTATTAATAAAAAAATTAATCAATGTTATGTATGATTGGAAAACATACGTAAGTATTATCATCAATATAAGGTACTACAATACATTTGTTACCAATGAGACTATAAATAGGCCATACCTTTAAGTCACTTAAATCTTTGAGAACATATATATTAAGTAGTGATGAATCGCATGGATATAAATATAATGGGGACTGTTTAATAAAATATTTTCCAATAAGAAAGATATAGCCCTTTGTTGTTTTCACAATATTATCCACATAGCACAAATTACTGTTTGCCGGCTAATAGTCGACATTTTTTAGTTACCTTGAAGACAACTTTTTAAGTGGACATTTAGTCTACTATCTATAGGATGGTTTATTGTCGACATTTTCAGGAAGTTTAAAGTCGCCTTTCGGTAAAGCGAAAAATTAACTAAAAAATATTTTTTCGGCAAAGTGCAAAAATGTGTAAAAAGTATCTTTTTGGCCAATCTTTCTGGTCAATATGTCGAACAGATATATAGCGAATCGACGTCTCACTTTCCGCGTGTAGCGCGATAGTCGCGACATGCATGCTCCTTGCTTGTTCGTGAATTATCAGTGTCTTCCTGATAGACGACAATAGTATTTGGACATAAGATGAGTCATATTTTTCGCGTGGCTATCGAATTAATACGATTTAATGTGTCGATTAATACAAGTTAATCAAGGAAACCTGTCAAATTTGTCAAAAATATAAAAGCATAATTAAATAATATAATATATACTCTGGTTTATTGTCTGTTTTTTTATTAAGACATATGCTCATTATAATTATTATTTAAGTTTAATTGGAGCATTTTCAAAGACTTGATCAATATAATTTTATTATTTCTTAATTGTATTATATGTATATTGTAAATATTATACAATTAAAATATAAAAACTTTAATCATTCAGGTTTTCAAGATGTCACTATTAAACATTTAGTAGTTAATATAAATAACGTAAAATTGATTAAAAGTTGACTTCTAATTGCCATAAAGTAGACTTCTGATCGCCATAAAATAGACTTCTAATCATCATAAAGTTGACTTTTAATTGCCATAAAGTCGACTTTTAAGGCTGACTGACAGCCGACTATAGTCGAGTCATTTGTCGACTATTAGTTGACTATAAGTTGACATTCAGCTTGACTTTGAAGTCGATTTTAGACTTCTGCTGCCGACTGACAGTCAACTAATAGTCGACTTGGTGCTGTTTGGGTATGTATTTCTATTACTTCTGTATTGCCTCTCAAATTACAATAAGTGTCTGCAATACTGTAGTGATTGATGGAAAATGACAAGTTTGCGAAATTAATTCTTTTATATTGTTTGTACCATTGGTAAGAATTATAGTTTAATAAAGGCCCATTTATATGTTCCATATGAACAAAATGTTTAACTTTGACAAAATTTTTTAAGTCACACTTATTTAATTTTAATGAAGAATTGATTTCTTGTAATCGACGATGTATTTGTTGTAATGGATTATTAGAAAATTTTAGTAATTTCTTTAAATGACCGAGGTAATTCTCAAATGGAAACGCCGAATATTCATCTAAAGAGCCATAAATTTCGTCGTCATTATAACGTCATTCGAAAGACTTACATATGACGGTAATTTTTTTGTCATTTGACGTCATTCGGACGAACCTGACTAGTATTTGACGTCAAAATGACGTCCGTCTGCTACCTGGGCATAAGATATACTGTGCTAGCAAATTATTTTTCTCCGCGTGATATCTGTAAGTGGAACAAGTTTTCAACTTGCCTGCAACATTCCTGAGATTTAAGCAGCTGCCCTCTTGTACCGTTCGGTGAACTAAAATTGCAGTCGGTAATCCATTTCTCATGGTAAAAGGCTGGGGCAGGCATTAAGATTCACCCTGTATGTTTCTTTTAACTTGTTTATTATCTCGCTGATTACCAAGATAAACTTTTAATGCTTGCCAAGTACGAACGCATGAAAAGGCAAATAAAGTTGTCCATGATTAAAAACATCTTTGCGAAGATCTATTCCTACTTTGTCAAATATTTGTCCCTGTGACTTATTAATTGTCATCGCAAAAGCTAATTTTATCGTTTCTTCCTCCTCCTTTCTCTATCTTCCCTTTCTTCTCCTTCTTCATACACATAACATAAACTGTCAAAATAACCCTCTTAAATACAAACTGTCGAAACAACAAGTCAAAGTGAACGACTCGCAACGAGATCGAAACATAAACTGTCAAAATAACCCTCTTAAATACAAACTGTCAAAACCGCGAGTCGAAGAGAACGACTCGCAACAAGATCGACACTCGATCGAGTTTCGAGGGAGCCAATCGGCATCGCGGAAAAGCGACAACAATGAACTCGCAATGCCTTTTTTAGATAGGGACTTCTGAACTGAGCGTTTTAAGTATGAAAATGTTTTGCTATGCGGTCCGCTTCTTATCCTGGTATTAGTTTGTGCATAAAAACCAATAAAAAGATTTACAAGTGTAAAAACTATATTCAAATGTGTCGGCAAAAAGATGACTTTAGGATCCTCTTAATAGTGAAAAAAAGTTGATTTCTAGCATTATTTCTTTTTGTTTGTTCAATTTTAAATTTATTTATACACTGCTCAAAAGAAATATGGCATAGAAAAATTTTATGCAAAAATTGGTCAACTTTGACTGACGGTAACTCCGCAAAAAATCATCGTAAAATTATGTTCTTTTTTTTTAAGTAAAGCTTGAAATCTCTACTTTAAGATACTATAGTTATTTTTTAGGTGTGATGCATCCCTACCACTGTAACACCTTAAATGTGAGGGCATGTTTGTTATATTGAAAATTGCAAAGTTTGACGGAGTGCATGGGCTAGGTACATTTTTTTTCGGGGATACTGTTTGCAGGAACGTAAAGTACAAACCTTCCTCTTCAATTTAAAAAAAAAAGCGAGTCGCTATCATTTTTTTTCGCAAGGACACAGTACTTTAAAGTAACCCTTGCATTATTGGCATATACCGCCGGTATTGGCATTACCCGATGTGCGCCCCTGAAAAGAGCCGTTTGTGTGTGTGTGTGTCTGTGTGTGTGTGCGCGTGCGTGTGCGTGTGCGTGTGTGTGCGTGCGTGTGTGCGT
>NW_011967150.1:6209-7947 GCF_000949405.1 Vollenhovia emeryi
CACACACACACACACACACACACACACACACACACACACAAGTGAGAGGCAAGAGGACTCACTTTAATCAAGCACCCCGAAAATGAGTCATTCTTCACACACACGCACACACGCACGCACACACACGCACACGCACGCGCACACGCACGCGCACACACACACACACACAAACGGCTCTTTTCAGGGGCGCACATCGGGTAATGCCAATACCGGCGGTATATGCCAATAATACAAGGGTTACTTTAAAGTACTGTATCCTTGCGAAAAAAAATGGTAGCGACTCGCTTTTTTTTTAAATTGAAGAGGAAGGTTTGTACTTTACGTTCCTGCAAACAGTATCCCCGAAAAAAAATGTACCTAGCCCATGCACTCCGTCAAACTTTGCAATTTTCAATATAACAAACATGCCCTCACATTTAAGGTGTTACAGTGGTAGGGATGCATCACACCTAAACAATAACTATAGTATCTTAAAGTAGAGATTTCAAGCTTTAATTTAAAAAAAAGAACATAATTTTACGATGATTTTTCGCGGAGTTACCGTCAGTCAAAGTTGACCAATTTTTGCATAAAATTTTTCTATGCCATATTTCTTTTGAGCAGTGTATTTTTAAATTCTACATAATCATGTTCTCTAAATATCTATTATAATAAGTAAATAATTTTTACGATGTTCTGCGTATTAACAATTTTATTTTTTAAATTAATTTTTGCAATCGAAAATAAATAACTTTTTCCACGAATCCATGATTTCGGAGCAATCCGAAATCACCCAACTTCATGTTTTGAAATAAATATATCTTTTTGGAAAATATCTAAACAATATTATTTTTTTCCATAAAGTATGACCAATTATCTTTCACAACCCGTTGAAAAAATCTATCAATGCGCATGCAAAAGTAACACCACCTATTAAATAACAATATATGAGTGTAAACAGATTAAGAACAGATTAAAAATTAATTCAGTAATTGTAATTTATGATCACGAGTATAACTTAAATTTTATAGTATATAAAATTATAATTAATGGATCTACTTGCTTATCACATAAATAGACCATATTAATTTAAATCTTTTCATTAACGTCAAATAGCTGATATTATTTTGAACAATACGCGTATCATGTTTACGTTGTAAGAAGAACAAAACCTCGTTTTATGATTCTTAACAAAAACGGATGTTAATTTAATCCATTGTCTTTCATTTAGCTTATAATTTCAAATAGCTCATACTAATTTTAACAAAACGTGTGTCATGTTTACGTTGTAAGAAGAACAAAACCTCGTTTTATGATTCTTAACAAAAAAGTATGTTAATTTAATCCATTGTCTTTCATTTATCTTATAATATAAAACGTATAAGAAACAGCATAATGAAATATCCAGACATCGTATATGTAACACCTACGCTTATGTATGTCTCATAATAATTTCCTGTAACGCTCAGTCTTCGAAATCGTGTCCAACCAAGCATACATTCGAGAAAGTCGAAAAATCAATAACTTCGCTATTTATTTGAAAAATTTGAATTTATTACAATTAAATTTTAATCTCTGTGTTTACGTTTTTTGAATAGTAACTAACAATAAAACATGAAAATGGAAGCACACAGAACGCCGATTCAAAGCTTTTATGCTGGACAGACGATATTTATTACAGGTATTTAACATACAAGTACAATGTATAAAATAATATGTCTAAGGCCGATATTCATAGTCAGATCTTATATTCAAGATC
>NW_011967150.1:8365-15246 GCF_000949405.1 Vollenhovia emeryi
GTCTTGAATTTAAGAGCATTTCTTTCTTATTAGTTACGGAACATCTAAAGATGATGGTAAGACGATCTTAAATATAAGATCTGACTATGAATACCGCTTTTAAGACAATTCCAGGCTATTCAATGTCTCACGATATTCTTACAATATGTCTATGAAGTTTAGTATTAACGATTATTTATTCTTTTGTAAAATAACTAAAGGATAATCTAGTGTTAAATTAAATGTTTACAGAATTTCACTTATGCAGAGTGTTTTTTAATAAGTGCGAAAAATTTTAGATGATTCTTATCGAAAATTAAGGGAGGGTTTTTCATTTAAGCATATACTCCTACGTCCCTCTCTGTGGAGTTATTCCTCCAAAAGTGGAGGTAAAAGTTAGGTTTTTATTTTTTCCTCAAATTGGGAACAAGTTAAAGAAAATCACCAAATTTCATTTCTTTAATTTATTCCAAATTTGTGAAAAAAAATTAAAACCTAATTGTTACCTCCATTTTTACTAAGTTTATTTTATTAATTTTTATTCCTATCCTTGTGTACACATACGTACATATATGTACGTCATTCCTTTATTATTTGAACGTGTAGGAGGTACCGGTTTTCTTGGAAAAATCTTAATTGAGAAACTGTTACGAAGTTGTCCCGATATTTCTACAATATACATATTGATACGCTCGAAAAAAGACAAGAATCCCGAAAGACGACTGGATGAAATGTTTAATAGTTTGGTGAGTGCTGAGAAAAACGATATCAAATAATCATGATGTATTCGTAAAGCATTTTGTTAAATAATTCTATTATTTCTAGCTTTATGACCGTGTGAAAAAGGAAGTACCCAATTTCCGCAAAAAAGTCGTGCCGATCGTAGGCGATCTCGAAATCGAGAACTTAGGATTGTCGGAAAATGACAAGAATATACTAATTCATAAGGCAATTCAGATTATTCTCAGCATTTATTTATTTATATTATATTTTAATGAAAATTAATCCTATACACACACATGCACACAACGTACTCCTACACATACAAACAAAAGATATCCATTTCATGTAAATCTAACTACCATCGTAAAAGAAACTAGAGAAATAAAATTTTCTTCTTTCTCTGTCATTCCTTTCCTATATATTTAAAATATTATTATGTAATGGCGTATTTACTTTAGGTATCCATAATTTTTCACGCGGCAGCTAATATACGCTTTACTGAAAAATTAAAACTTCATATACAAGTAAATATTTGCGGTACCAATACCATTTTGAGCATCGTCAAGCTTATGCCAAACTTAAAGGTAAGTCTTCCTTCCAACAATAAACATATGTTAATGATAAAGATAATTAGTAAGATATTACTTTGTACGCAAACGTCATAGGTTGTTGGAATCAATTCAATTAACATTTTTTTCCGCAGTCTTAATTCTTTGTCATTTATCTTGCAGTCATTTATTTATGTATCAACTGCATATTCGAATTTCAACATGAAGCATATCGGAGAACATGTTTACACATATCCCATTAATTACAAAGATATTATTTCGTTTGTACATACCGTATCCGAAAACGAAATCGAGGAAAAAATGACAAAGTATATATTTCATTCGTTCTCCTTATGATTATAAATTAAATACGTCGGTGTTGAAAGTTAAACTATTATTTTAACAGAATTGTCTCACAATGGCCGAATACATATACATTCACGAAAGCAATGGCAGAAGGGCTTCTCAAAGATGAAGGCCACAATTTACCAATTGGAATATTTCGGCCTGCCATAGGTAAGTAGATTCATTTCATTATTAGACTTTATACCGTAGCAGAGAGAATTTATTATTATCAGATTTATATAATACATATTTAATTTTATTCGCTTATACAATTATCCACTCTGGATTACTGGATCGATAAAATTAATATATTCATCGTGAACTTTTTTCTTCTTATTGACACAGCACTACTAATTTCAGTATTTTAAATGCTGTCGTACAAAAATATAACGTAAAGTATCAAGATTAAATCTGGAGAAAAGGCCTACGCAACCGCTCGCGCAATTTCCAACACATATTATAAACTTAAAGTGATATATTTCTATTACACAAGTGTAATTGTCATTACAAGTACTATCGCAGAAATAATATTTCAAGATAGTGGCAAAAATTGTGATAATAATCATAGATAAAAGTCCTCCATTTTGAGACAGGAGTTTCTCATTCTATAATAATATGAGATAGTACCAAATTCAATCACAAATCTCTTTCCGCAACAATTATACGAATCTAATGATCAATTTACCACTAAACAGATTTCACTCCAAGGGCAATATATTGACTGTAGAACCTACGGATAATGCCTATTAATTTAGCGGAGCCCCGCTATCCCATATTAAGAAGTAGTCTCATAATAGGAGGCTTTCTTCTATTTGTGTGCAAATTTCTGTGGACCACTGACAATGACATAAAATAATAAATATATTATTTTTCAGTTTCATCCAGCGCTCGTGAACCGCTCGTCGGATGGAATGATAATTTCTTCTCAGAAGTAGGAGTACTAGTGTCTATAATAAGCGGTTTCCAAAGATTTGTGCTATGCGATCCAAGCATCCCTTTAAATTTTGTGCCCGTCGATCACACCGTAAACGCTATAATCGCGAGCGCATGGGACGTCTTTACCCAATTCAAGTAATTATCATAGATACAATGATGATATATAATAACATTGTTACGAGCAATGCTATTACAAATTAATTATTTCAATATAGTATACATACAACATTATCTGTCTTTAAACTATACCATTAAAGTTAATGTTACTACAAAACCCTGCCGCGATTGCACATTGTGAACATCAATGCATAATCATTTATCAATACGATACATAAAGAGGTATTACAACTCGCTTATTTTTTAATCGCTTTATCTTGTAGAAGGGGCAAAGACATGTTAGTGTATAATTTCGCACAGACGGCCGATGAACCGACTTTGGGTGAATGGTTGTATAAAATTCTCGACATAAATGAGACATATCCCATATACACAGCTCAATGGTTGCCTTTTGTAATAATATCACGAGGGAGAATACTACCTCGTCTTTGCATTTGGCTCTATCATTTGCTTCCGGCGTTACTTATAGACACCGTAAGCATTTGCATGAACCGTCGTCCGAGGTATTACGATAATTGGTATAAATGAATGCTTAATGCATATCTGATACTTTATGGAAAGTTAACAAAATTATATAAAGTAAAGAACAACTTATACATCTTTCAGATTGTGGGAATTATATAGAAAGATTCATAATACAACTTATGCAATGGCACCCTTTATAACAAGGCGTTGGATTTTTTCCTGCGACAACGTTGAAGCGATGTGGAACCATTTGAAAGAACAGGATCGACAGTTATTTATGTTTTACATGAAGAAATTTGACTGGACGACATATTTTGTTGATCATTTCAAAGGCATTCGCTTTTTTTTACTCAACGAAGATGATAGTACTCTAGAAATAAGTCGTATTAGATATAAAAGGTACATGTGTCTCCTAATATTTGGTTCATTTTATTTTAATTTTATATCAATTTTTATTAAACAATACAATTGTAACTTTTAGGCTTTACTGGATCCACCAAACCTGCAAAACTCTACTTATCTTTGTCGCCGTTTGGATCGCCGTAATTATATTTCTAAAATTATTTACATAACTTTTACACATTTTTCCTAGAACATAAACATACGCTTTGCGCACGCTATTTGTTCTTTGGCGTTATATGTATATTATAATCGGGAATAATTTTTATTAAATTATCTTAAAAACAATCTATTCTATGCACAACCACTTTCTTCCATTCCTCTCCATTTACCGCATTTCACTTTTAGTTTCTATACAAGAAAACTCCAAAAAAATGTGTACACAAGTATTTACTAAAGTTGGAATACTATTGCAACGGCATATTCTTGCCACCAAATCAAGTTAAAAAGTCCTGTATCATTTTACTTCCCGATAAACAGTTTTGGGGATATCGTATAATAAATATTGAAAAAGTTGCCAAGTTTTCTTTGAATATCTTAAAAATTATTGTTTTAAATGGAACCCCTTATTTCTTATTACATATTCTTGTAACTGATCTCGAGACCTTTTCAAAACACTACAGACAAACTCTTTTTGGTTAAGTACTTTCGAGATGTGAGTTGACAAAGTTCAAGTACCGCTAGCACTAGCAAGACTTACATCGTCGAGTGCGCAGGCAATTTTTTAAATTGGATTTCGCAAGTTAAAATTTTATTTAAGAAAATTTAAGAAATCACATACCTCTTGATATGACCAGCTGTATATCGCATGGTCTACTGTCTATCGCCTCCACACGATAGTGCTAATGCTAGCGATACCTGAACTTTGTCAACTCATATCTCGAAAAGTACTTAAAGTACTTAAAGAATTTATCTGTATTGTTTTGAAAAGGTCTCGATGTCAACTACAAGAATGTATAATCAGAACTAGGGGGTTCTATTACAAAAAATGGCGGTGATCTTCGTATAACCATGAAAATTTTTTTTTTTCGAAAATTTATTTTATTGTTATATAGCCCTTTTAAAACCGTACAACTTTTGTCTGAAACGTTTTTCCGTATCTCCTATATTTTTCGAGATATTTTACCGGTCCGGTACTTTTTACTCATCCTGTATATGTATAAGTATTTTTCTGTTGTCGAAGGACTTTCGGATTTTACTAAAGATAGGCACAAAATATTGTAAACAAAAATAAAAAAATAAAATGTAAAAAATTTGCTTCGGTCTCCCCTACAATATCGGATGACGCGCGATAGGCAATTGCCTCGATCTCGGGCTTTCCTTCGGCTTTTAGCCCGATGATCGAGCTGCCAGCGTTCTCGGTACTCGATCGAGATTACTCGTAATCGGGCCGAGACTCGCTGATTCTTTGCGGAAATTAAAGTAGGTTACGGGTTCAGATTTCTGTGGCTCGATCACGCAATATTTGGTCTTACGCAAGTAACCTTATAATTAAATTGTTTAAACTGCTTATTGTCGCATTTTTGTTACCTCCTTATGAAATTGGGGTACAATAATATAATAAGAAATTTTAGAGACGGTGAAAGAGTTGCGGTACGTGAATATTTAGACAAAAAAGCCAAATGGCGTTTTGAAAGCGTAATTAGAAAATTAGGTAAAATACACTACGAAATTAAATTAGACAGTGGCAAAATTTGGAAACGCCACGTAAATCAAATAAAAGCGATAGGAAATAAGATTAGCGATAAGATACAATACCGCGACCTGGACCATAATGGTCCGATAGACGAGATAGGAGATACCTCGATGGAGGAAAATAATAATATTTATAAAACCAAACCCATTCCGAAAAACTTCGGCTCTGATAGCTGGAGAAAGAGCTCCAAACACAAGAATTCAAGGAAGGGCGGTCTTCTAATTGTTACGTCCTGTGGACTCCACGATTTCTCTCTTTCAAAAAACCATAAGAAACATGTTTTTCTTCCCTTGGAAACTACAATTTTAGAAATCAGCGGATATCGACTAGCCAACGCATGAGTCCCCTCCCCACAAAAAATTGATTGCCAGAGTATCACTTTTCGAAACTCGAAACGTAAAGTGCCCTGATTGTTGCTGGTCGATAGCCGTTGAAATAATAAAAAGGGGAGAAACAACAGACAGGATGGGATCAGGCCCCTTCAGACGACAGTTTCGAAATTCAGATTTCCAAAATATGACCCAAAAGTGAAACTCGGGATTTTTTGAAAGTCGCTGAAGGAAATGATGCCCATAAATAAATATCAAAGGGCGACAACGACTTAATGGTCGAGTTGCCAATAAGAAAGACAACTCCTTGACACCTCCAAATAGTCCACCAATGAAGAACCAAAATCCAAAATCTCCTTCCACGTCCCATGACCAAGATCCACCCCCGAAAAATTGTATATAAACCAGGAGCCTGCTGGCTCAGCCTCTTTGGCAGCTCCCGACTCCACCACGGTGCAGTTCTCTCCAAGTACCTCGCGATTTCAAATTATAAGTTGACGTAATTCAGTTACTACTCCGTGCAGTTATTTTGTACACTACTTTTTAGGAGCAGATTGGTTAATTTGGATGTTTGAGATTCCTCCAGGTATCTCATATGTACTGCCCTCGCCATCTCACGGTGATTCGTAAGGCCCGGTGGGACCGCGTGCGCGACCGCGCGACCGTGTAACAAGCGCGTGACGGGCACGTGGAATCGGCTCCCGGGCTTGCGCGCAAGCTCAGAGAGCACCAGTCGTCGTGAGAAAGTCGTCGTTGTAAGCTGTGGTAAAGTTCGCATCGGCTGACGAAAAGTATCGCGCTCGCGCTCACGGGTTAGCTCACATTGACAATTAGTGCTCACTCAGGGACAGACTCATAAGTTCAGTGCACAAATCGAGTGCATCGGTGTTCTGCGCAAAGGCCTCTCACTTTGTAAGTGCACGCACGCTTGTAGCCGGCCACCGGCTCAACGGGCGGCACACCCCCGACGGCCTTGTGCGAACAAGAGAGCTCGACGGACTCGCTCACCCAAACTTATACGACAAGTAACTCTCACCTGTATATAGTGTACATACAATTAAACGTTCGACTCATTTTTAAGAAACGGAATAGTACACTGAGAAAAATGTCCGATTAAATATAATCGGATAATCCAATTACATGATAACAAACGGATATATCCGATTAAATTTTATATCCGATGAAAAATTTGATCGGTTTTTCAATGAAATTTCATCGGTAATTGCATTTCATCGGATAAATTTCATCGGATATATCCATAATTTAATCGGAAAACGTAATCGGAAAAATTAACCATCGGACATACTATTTAATTGGTTTATCCGATGAAAATTTTTCTCAGTG
>NW_011967150.1:21389-46924 GCF_000949405.1 Vollenhovia emeryi
AAAAGAAGGAAATGAAAAATAGTTTACGATCTAGTACTTGCGTTTTATCGCAAAAACATAACAATTCCTCCTGACGCACACAACACGCACGCTGCGACGTGGACGACTAGCGAGCAAGTTAGTACATGTCGTCAGCCCCCCTAATCTCTTGGGTGAGGTGCGCCATCGTGAACGTTTGTCAAGTTATTCGCAATGTTACAACCGACCTCCCGTTACAACTGTACCCAGTCTACCCTATATTTATTCCAAGCTTTTTCTCAGTACACACATACATATGTGTATATGTACACATACATGTACATATACATATGTATGTTATTATTTTATTATTTGGTCATGCAGGAGGTACCGGTTTTCTTGGAAAGATCTTAATTGAGAAATTGTTACGAAGTTGTCCCGATATTTCCACAATATACATATTGATACGCTCGAAAAAAGACAAGAATCCCGAAAGACGACTGGATGAAATGTTTGACAGTGTGGTGAGTGCAGAGAAAATTATATCAAATAATCACGATGTATTTGTGACGGATTTTGTTAAATAAATCTATTACATCTAGCTTTTTGACCGTGTGAAAAACGAAGTACCCCATTTCCGCAAAAAAGTCGTGCCCATCGTAGGCGATCTCGAAATCGAGAACTTAGGATTGTCGAAAAATGATAAGAATATACTAATTCATAAGGTAATTCAGATTATTCTCATCATTTTCTCATTTATTCTATTCATATATTCTATTTTAATGGAAATTAATCCCACACACACACACACACACACACACACACACACACACACACACACACATACACACAACGTACTCTTACGCATCCAAACAAAAGATATCCATTTCACGTAAATCTATTTACCATCGTAAAAGAAACTACAGAAATAAAATATTCTTCTCTTTCTCTCTCTCTGTCATTCCCTTCCTATATATTTCAAATATTATTATGTAATGGCGAATTTTTATTTAGGTATCCATCATTTTTCACATGGCAGCTAATGTACGTTTTATTGAAAAATTAAAACATCATGTACAAGTAAATATTTGCGCTACCAATACCATTTTGAGCATCGTCAAGCTTATGCAAAACTTAAAGGTAATTCTTCCTTCCAACAATAAACATGCTAATGATAAAGATAATTAGAAAGACATTACTTTGTACGCAAACGCCATAGGTTGTTGGAATCAATTTAATTAACATTTTATTCCGCAGTCTTAATTCATGTCATTTATCTTGCAGTCATTTATTTATGTATCAACAATATATTCGAATTTCAACATGAAGCATGTCGAAGAACGTGTTTACACATATCCCATTGATTACAAAGATATCATTTCGTTTGTGCATACTTTATCTGAAAACGAAATGGAGGAAAAAATGACCAAGTATATATTTCTTTCGTTCTCAATATTATAAATTCAATACGTCAGTGTAGAAAGTTAAACTATTATTTTGGTAGGATCGTCTCACAATGGCCGAATACATATACATTCACAAAAGCAATGGCAGAGAGGCTTCTCAGAGATGAAGGCCAGGGTTTACCAATTGGAATATTTCGACCTGGCACAGGTAACAGAATAATTAATCGTGAAATTTAACCGACTTTTTAGTATGAAATTTATTAAATCACATTTATATTTAACAATTTTCAAATTATTTTGCAATTGTGTTATAAAATTCTACAATAATTTGAAATAATAAGAAATAATTACGAGTACATGAATGTGTATGTCGATGTATACGTAGCATTTAGCAAAATTTAGTCTTCGCAAATCCACAACAGTTAAGATTTCTTTCAGTCTCAACAACCGCCAATGAACCACTTATCGGATGGACAGATAATAAATATGGGCCAGTGGGTGTTGCGGCGAGCATGCTACTTGGTATCACAAGAGTTCAACGTTGTAATTCCAACGCCAAAACAAACCTAGTGCCCGTCGACTTTACGATAAACGCTTTAATCGCTAGCGCTTGGGACATTTTTAATCAATGCAGGTATGATAAGGTACACGATCTACATCATTGTAGCTGATTTCTCAAAATTTTTTTCTGCTATTATAAAAATTGTCACTAAATAATGACAAACATTAATCGTATTCAGAAATAATTTTTTATCACTTATACATTTATATTTTAATGCTGGTATCAAACTAACGTCACGTGCAATAATGAAATATAACTATAATGAATGTCGTAATGGTTTCCGGATGGTTGCCGCGTCCGTTTGCATGTCACAATATTCCTACAATCTTGTTGTGCTATATTGGCGTAAACATTAACGTGCGATTATGTATGAATTTTATGATACATAAAGATTATCATATCATTATATAAGACTCCGATGAATAAAAAGTGTAATGCGTAATTTAAATACGTGAATTGTATTTATTTTCTAGGAAAGACAAGGATATGTTAATTTATAACTTCGTGTCACCAATTGACAGACCTACTTGGAGTGAGTACACTAATGCACTTCTCGACACAAGTAAGATATACCCCATGCATAAAGCCATATATTTCCCCTGTATGACATTCTTGCAACGTGACATACCATATAAAATCTGCGTTTGGCTCTATCATTTTCTTCCGGCTTTACTTATGGATGCAGCAAACATTTGTATGAATCGTCAACCGAGGTATGTATTACGTAAATTTATGACTGGTATTTATAATCAGTTCTTATACGAGTATATAAGTACGTCTTGAGTTTATCTTAATGCTGTATGGAATATTTCATTGGCCATGGAGTATCAAAAGGTGTGATCGTAAAACGATCTTAAATATAAGATCTGTCTACGAACACCGGCCTAACTGTTGTTTCCACTCTGCATGTATCTCATCGTTTGCATTGAAACCAAATAAAATTACATCAATAATATGAAAACTTATAATAATTTTGTATGTATTTTAGAATGTTGAAGTTATATATGACGATCGGCAAATGTTCCAAAGCCATTGAACCTTTTTGTAATTATGAATGGAGTTATTCCACTGACAACGTTCAAGCTATGTGGGATCACCTTGGCGAGGAAGATCAGAATTTATTTAAATTCAGTATGTTCGCATTTGACTGGACAAAATATTTAGTTGATCATTATAAGGGCATACGCCTATTTCTACTGAAAGATGATGATAGTACTTTAGAAATCAGTCGCATCAAACATAAAAGGTAAGAGATCTTTCTTAATTTCCGATTAATTATTTTAGATTATATTTAATGTCTACTTACAGGCAAAATGTTAAATTTCAGGTTCTATTGGATACACCAAACGTTACGAATGGTTTTTATATTTATCATCTTTTGGATTATCTGGCTACTGGTTACAATTATGTACGTTTAACTCTTTCTACATATATGTTTTCTTATATCAACGCAATAAAAATATTGCATTTAGTTAACATAAGTACAAACGTAATATGAAAAAATTTTGTTAATATAATTAACAAGTCTTTTTGTTTTAAAACAGTTTTTCGAATATTAGCCTAATGTTACTTTTAATATTCATATTTGTTATGGCAAATTTTGTGATTTCCAATACATATTGTTGCCTTTTATTATAAGAATTTTCTTAAATGTCATAAGGTTATAACAACTCACATACATATAGTTTTTTTAAAACGAAAATAATAACATGTTAACCATCAAATACACAATCAATAAAGATTTACACTTAACAAAAATAAAAAATAAATAATTATTGTCTTACACTCATTGCCATGGCTCAGTCAGAGGTCTTGGCTATGAAACAATGACACAATTTAATTTGTGTCTTCTCCCATTTAAAATTGAGACGAGTAACTTATAGTCAACCCAACTGGCTAGTTATTTAATTAATTTTTTACACAGCATTTCGACTCTATTCTTTTGGGTCCTTTTCGAGTGATACTGCAAATCAACAGTAACGCAGTTATGAAATAATGTAGGTTAATAAGTAAAAAGGATTTAGTTTTTAAAGATTAGACATTCACGGCATTCTACGAGCTTCCGACGGGTATATGCTGATACATAAACGACAATCGGAAAGAAAATACGCATACAGAATGATCTGGCGTCGTTGCCAGTAACGTAACGCCGGCATTTTTCGACAAACTTTTGAAACTAGCACCCTCTAGTGCGGAAATATTTTAAAACACATATCTTTCCCCAGCTTCCGTCATTTTTCGCGCAATAACGCATAACGAAATGCGCGAAATTCAAACTGTACACGTCGCGATACCTAACGACGAACAAGAGTAGACGGCGCGGCGTATCATCCGACGGTAATGTGCAACAGTGCGGGGCGCGCCATCTGGCGTTTCGCGGACGGAACTAAAGAACGCGCCACCGCCGGTAACGGCGCCCGGTCGGTAAGGGGAGCCCGGTCGCGACGCCTGCTGGCGACGGAAGCGTATTTCCCTTCGGCCGTGGCTCGGCCCCCGGAGTCCGGATTGGAACTCCGGAGTGCCCGACAACGTCGGAGTGCGCGACAACCTGCGCCGTGTGTGATGTGACGAGCGCGAGGAGGCCTGCAGGACGAGCCCGTCTTCTTGGAAGCGGGGCGCAACGGACTCGCGCGGGTCCTCAGGGTCGGCGGCGACCCCCCTCCCCCTCCATTCCGGGCGAGGGAACGAGAGCGGACGGACGGCGAGTGGGGCCCAGCGCGCAGTATGGAAATAAACTGTCATACGGCGGCACGTAGCGGTGCTCCGATCCGCGGTGGAGTCCACGAGGGAGCGACGACGGCCGTCAGGTCGTCCGCCGCGCGACATACACGATGATATAGTCCTCGTCCCGGCGGACCCGCGTTGCGAGGAAAAAGAAAAACAGGAAGCGAGAAAGAGAGAGAGAGAGAAGAGTGACCAGAGCAAGCATTCGTCATGTTCCACTACCTGCATCTCAGGAGTCGTTTTCTGCAGACCCTGATCCTCGCGCTGGTCGGCCTCACCTTCTACGCGTATTACCGCACCGCCGTGTATGATGTTCGCCAGTACAGCTTGCCACGAAACACCAGTGAGTATCGCCGACTTGAACACGGGCTCTCCTGACAGTGGAGACATTGCCGAAGCCGCTGCTTCGATTTTTAATGAACGCCAAATTCGAACGTTGAATAGAAAAACAAAAGATTCTGCGTACGTCGATTAATGGATTAATTTGCAAATTCACGTTGCTCTTAAGTTTCTCCGCGCCTTCTTTTGTCAAAGGACCAGTTAGAGATATCATTCTTCTTCTTCTTCTTCGGGTTTTTTTGGCTCCCCAGCTCCTACAGCGTGAGCTGACGCGGCCACGACGAACCGGTAGTCTTAATGGTCTCCACAATGTCGATTAGAGTACAATACATTATCTGAAGTTTATAACACTGTAATGACCCGGCAACGCGCGGGATGATTCAATCGGATGACGCGACCCCGCATGATGAAAAATTTTTTCTTCGGTCAGAAGACGTGTGCACCACTCGGCGTCCCAAACGGAACTTGCAAAGAGATATCGTTGTAGCCATAGTATTAACTAGTAGGTCCACTCGGTCATTTGTTTCGTGTTGCATCGATTCCTTCTGCGCATCCGACATTACTCTGGGCAGACCAATGAGAGAAAAGTTGTATGTGTGGTAGTGCGACTTTGATAAGTACGTATACACACACGCGCGTCGCTGCCCGGGTGTATGGCGGGAGACCACGTGATCGGGATCCCAAAGATCAAAAGGGCCGGCAGAGAGTGGACCTACTAGTTGAGATATGGTTGTAGCGTTTGTTTCGAGCACAGTGATCAATGTACGGCTCGACGCATTTCTTTGTAAGCCGATGATTATCCGGAATGAATGAATTTCAGGTTACCCCGCGTACCAGGATGGCCCTCACGCACACGTGAATCTCAGCCAGTCGAGAAACTCGACTTCGGACGGCATGTCGCTGAACCCGTACGCAGCGCACAACGCCAGCAACAGTTCCTTGATCTTCGTCACGACGCTGTCCACGTCCTCCAGCGCGCAGTCCTCGTCCTCGTCGTCTTCCGTGAGCACGCTGGTCGGCTCCAAGCAGAGCGGCGCGAACGAGAGGCCCCAGATGGCGAGAGCCGCGAACGTGACCAGGTCGGCGCCGATCGTGGCGGTTCGCAACGACTCGGCGCGCGCCATCTACGAGGCCGGGCACACCGTGTCGATCCCCGAGCGCTGCCCGCACCTCGGCGGGGACATGGACCTGGTGGTGATCGTCATGTCCGCGCCGACCCACCTCGAAGCGCGAACGGCGATCCGGCAGACCTGGGGCCACTTTGGCCAGCGCAGCGACATGAGCGTGCTCTTCATGCTCGGCACCACCTTTGACGCTCGGGTGGAGGCGATCCTGCGCAAGGAGCAGAATATGTACAACGACGTTATACGCGGCCGCTTCCTCGACTCGTACTCTAATCTCACGCTCAAGACCATCTCGACGCTGGAGTGGGTCGACACCTATTGCCCCAAGGTGAAATATCTGCTCAAGACCGACGACGACATGTTCATCAACGTGCCACGACTGCTCGCGTTCGTGTACAAGCACGCAAAGGATCGAAACGTGATATTCGGCCGGCTGGCCAGGAAGTGGAAGCCGATCCGGAATCGCAAGAGCAAGTACTACGTGTCGCAGGCGCAGTTCCAGCAGCCCGTGTTCCCGGACTTCACCACCGGGCCGGCGTACCTGCTGTCGAGCGACACGGTGCGCCGTCTGTACGACGCCGCCCTGGACCAGACGTACCTGAAGCTCGAAGACGTGTTCACCACGGGCATCGTCGCGCACCGGCTCGGCATCAGGCGCTCCCACGCCAACGAGTTCCTCAACAAGCGGATACAGTACACCGCCTGCAACATCCAGCGCGGCATCAGCATACACATGGTCAAGTACAGCGAGCAATTTGACCTGTGGAAGAAGCTGCTCGACGGTAAGAGTAAGTGTAAGAGATAACCGGCGAGGCTGAAGGCGACGAAGGTCCTACGCTTGACCCTGGCGAACCAAGTGGTGCGATCGTTACCGCCTTAATGCGATTCGAGTGCCGGTTTAAATGCGCACCACGGCTGGACGGCAGCCGTCGTTTCACTGACGACCTCGCGCACGCACGCATACATTCGGTTCAAGTGCCAATGAGTGGCTGGTAGACACACACACACACACATACACACACACGTGCGCGAGCGCGCACACAGAGAGGAGACTACAGTGAGAAATTGTGTGCCGCGGCACGGCATAGAGATCTCGTCGCTTGAATTTTTACACGATGCACCCAATCGTGTCACCCAGTTAGGTTTTTCTCACAGAGGTCGAACGAAAGTGATAACTCCTCGTTCCGGAGGGATCCCCGGAGGCTGGAAGACAGAGTCCGTGTCACTTTGTATCTTTTATATATATGGTATATATATATATATCTCTCTCTCTCTGAATTCCAAAGAAATATTTTTATTGTCGTAGAATTAATTTTGTAAAATATTATTCCCCGCCTCCCGTAATACGTAGAAACTTCACTTTCCCGAGAAGGGAGAGAGGTGTCCGCTGCGCGCGAGGTAGTCACAAATGCCTCTACACTGGTTCTCTGTCGACCTCTGGCTCTTTTTTTCTATTTTTTTTAAATGTATATATCCCAGTGCTAAACTATTCTACATTAGAATATTAATCGTTCGCGTTTTCGTCGTACGTTTACCAGCGAGTAAGCGCGCCTAATTTCCCGCCCGTTCCTCGATTTACGCGGCACCTTTTACAAGCGGTCAGCGTTGCGCTTAGATAACGCTTTAAATACTCTAGGTACAGGTTGGATAAAACGTATGCGCAAGAATCTCAGATAAAATAAAGATAAAGCCGGTTTAAACATATCTAGATAAAATATGAATGAGTGTTGTATCTAGATATTTTTAAGATAACATCTAAAACAACGTAAGATACATAAAAGTAATACACTCTTGAGCAAAACGCTGATTAGTTACCGCGTTGTTCCTAACGCGGTGACGCGTCCTGTCTGTAAAAGTCCTTAGGGCGCAGGGAGCGATTTATCAATGCTATTGCACTATTCTGGGTGTGTTCTCATTTCCTCTCAGTACTACTAACAGTACTCTCAATAGTTTCGAGCATTCAGTCTCAAAGAAGTGTGAATGGTTGCATTTAGAAAAGAATAACTGCTGTGTTATTACGAAGGAGGTCTGGGAATGATTTTCTCAGACGCTGAATTCAGTAATAGCGTCCAGTACTCACAGTAGTATCGTAGTATAACTAGTAGATCCACTCCGTCATTTGTTTCGTTTTGCGTCGATCCCTTCTGCACATTGCACTGGGCAGATCAATGAGAGAAAAGTTGTTTGTGGGGTAGTGTAGTTTGATGAGTACACACGCGCACACACATACGCTGAGTTTCAAAAAACGTTTCAAAAAAGGTGATTTCGATCTTGACAACAAGAACGTGGGAGACCTGAGAAGAAGTTCGAAGACGAAAAATTGCAAGCAATTTTGAATGAAGATTCATGTCATAATAAAAGCAGGCCTAGCGGTAAACACGTCCCACGCTAAATCTTTTTTAAACATTTATTACATGTAACTGTGTTGCTGGGCAGCTTTGCTACTAAATGTCGAAGTAATTGTGCACGATTTCTCCCCTAAAGTGAGATTATCAATTGTTAGGCAAATGCCATTTAGAAATTTTATGCTTACAGAGCCGCTGCGTTTTGACGAATCACCTTAATGCAATCATTGTGAAATTTCCTCCTTTTGGATGATGCAATTATTGCACAATATTTGAGAAATTTCCCTATCGGGAACCAATGACAGCGGAATACCACTTGATCGGGAACGCAAAGATCAAAGAGGCCGACAGAGAGTGGATCTACTAGTTATACTGTAGTAGTACCGAAAGGAAATGGGAACACACCCTCTATCTTTATTACTCGTGATACGTAAAACAAGGATAGAATAACGCAATAGCGCTGACAGCGCGTTCTTCAAACACGTAGTGCTAAAACGAATTCGGATACATAGACTTGCACGAACTCTAAACTTGTGCTGCACTGATATTACGCAAGTGTAGTTACAATATCCGGCCTGTAGACATCGTGACACGATCGAGTACCTAACGCGGTACGCGAGGAAAATTGCACTCAATGCGCACGTTATCTTTCATTTTCCATAAAAAAAAAGTACTACTTATCTTTTCTGAGAAACAGATAAAGATGTCACATATTTTAATTATAAATGAAAGATAAACTAGCCAATGATCTGGATAAAAGTCTAGATGATTTTATCCAGATAACGTGAAAACGGTAGTTTCTTCTTTTTATATCGCGATAAACAGTCCCTCTGTTTACGCGGTTACCTTTTATACGTAGGTCAGAAAATGCTTCTGTGGCATTTATTGAAATTATCGGCGAGCCAAAAGGTTCTCACTTGATTAACACTTCTATCATTCTGACCTCTTTTGATTGACTTGTGGAGAGCACGCAAACCTTATCCGCACAAGTGATAACAAATTTGTCTGCTTTTATTTTTATTGTTTCTACGCAAACATGTGAAATACACATTTTTTTACGACATACACGATTTTTTTTATGTATTTAAAAAATGTTTTTTTTTAATCACGTAAGTTTTTTTTATTCCAACCACGAATACTCCGCGAAAGTCGAGGGACGAGTGTACTTTTGACAACATTCCCTCGTTTAGGATATATACCGAGCGAAATCGGGCAACCGCATCCATTAAGCCCGTGTCCCACTACGTATTGCGGACGCGGATTGGATTGGGATTACGGATTGCGGATCGAAATTCAGCCAATCACAGCGAGGCAACTTGGGATCCGGATTGCAGATCACAGGATAGATGACTGTCTATTTGTACGATCCGTAATCCAATCCGCGTCCGCAATACATAGTGTGACACGGGCTTTAGTCCTAGTCCACAATAGATTATTTAAGCCCCGAGTCCTACGAAATTGACCAATCACAGTCAAAAAAATGAGGGGAATACTGCGATTGGTCAATTTCTTAAGGCTCAGGACTTAAATCGTCTATTGTGGACTAGGACTTGGAGAAGCGTATAGGAAAAGAATACGGGACAGTATTTTTCCCAAGGGGTTCCTCTGTGTAATCGGCGGTCTCGTGCGATTACACGCGTACTCATCGACGACATCCGATCCGCGGTACGAAGCAGGTCAAAGCAGATATCTAACAGGATGTATCGGGTACCACGCGCTTTCTCTCATACAATCAAGAGGCGAATCCGAGCGACGATGTTTCTTCTTAACATCTCATGCGGGGGGGGGGGAGGAAGGGGGGAGGGGGATGTTATTCAACATCTGCGTACCTTTCGACGAATCACATCCCGCGTGTCGTTCGAGAGATTTCATGTAATTGCCATAATCTTATCTTTATCGCGCTCAACCGTCTGTTTGCATCGACGCGAGACACGAGCAGATCTCGCGCGGAAACGCGTGGTTTGCGTTAATTGTTAATCCCGCTCGCGCCGCGAGAGGGGTGGGTGCCCCGTCGCCGATTATTGCGCGTCATTGCGCCAATCGAGGGCGCCCGATGCGAAATAAATGTGTCACGATGAAACGGAGAGTCGCCCCGGAGCGACTTCCCTCCACGTCGCGCTCCTCCTCCCCCCATCCTCCTCCTCCGAATATTATCTAGTCATCGTCTGGATAATATGCCGCGCGATAACGCGGACGGGTACTGGCGCGCCCGATATCGGCCGTGCTTTCCTACTCGGAGCAAGGCGCATTCTCGTTATCGCCTCGTTCTCTCTCTCCCCTTTTTTTTTTTATTCATATCCTGCGGAAGTATCGTACTATACTTCCGCTCTCGGTGCCATACGTCCGAGGCACGATTGCGAGAGATTTTCGGGCCCCGTGGCGCGACGATATACATAAAAGAGGAAGGAAAGGAAGCGACGCGCCGGAGGCGGCCGGCCGAGTCGACCGAGATTCCCGGTTGGACGGGATAAAGAGATTATTTCCCGACGATAAGATCCCTCGGTTGTGTCAAGTTCTTAAGGCCCTGCGCACAATGGAGGGAACGTTAGGAATAGGAACAAGTATTAAAGCTGTTGTTTTTAATTGATAAACGATTTAAATCAAAATGTCTAAATCGCGTGTCGATTTAAAAAGTACGTGATTTTTGCTGTTTCACCGAGGAAACTGCGCTTTAAAATAGGACTGTTACTTTTGATAACTTCGAAGATTCGAAGCTTCGAAGATTTCGGAAGTTCGAATGTTGAAGCTTCGAAAAAAATTACCAATCCTACTTTAAAACTGGCAGTATTCGGCGCGCAGGACGTGTTGGAAACAGTATATTACATATACATATATACAGATATATATATGTGTGTGTGTACATAAATTCACACAAACCATTACGGTGGCTACCTACATCCTGCTATATTGACTTTTTTATTTTCACATTGATCTTAATCCATATTGTTTAAACTTATAAGCTCGAATATAAATACATAATTTGGGTTAATACTATATAAAATTCATATATTCTTGTATTTTATTCTTTTTCATAATGCGTTACACATTGAGTTGTTCTTCTTTTCTCTCTGTTCTGATATTTAATATTGATTCCTACTCCTAATATTTTCCCTGTTGTATCTAGGATCTAACGAGTCCCTTAACGATTATTAGACGAGCACGGTCTGACTTTTGTTATTAAGTATAGATAATGCTCTTTACTTTTTATAAATGTTATTTACGGATATATTTTTTTACTCATGCTTCTGTAGCGAGCCTAGTGTTGGGGAGCTGTTGCGTCATTTGCAATCTCGCTGTCCCGTCCACGCCGCGACATACCGCTCACATTAATTAATTGTATTGTAGCTTTATATTTTATTGCGTCTGGGGACTTGTACGCGCGTTAAGTCCCTGGCGCATCGCGTTTCCACAGGAAGAAAATGTATTATATTTTATCATGTACGTATATGTTATTTTAGCATATTATTTTTATTGTCGTCTTTGTTTCACGCTGCTCCTTCGCTTCTCTAACGTCTCTTCGAGGAATCGAAATTATCCCAGCATTCTAACAAAGTTCACGAGATATCGCTGACTTTTTAAGGATATACTGGCTATACGTACAATCCCAAATAAAAGTTACTTCAAATTAATTGAAATTCAAAGAATATCGTCTGTTCCGGTCTTTGCAGAATAGTTTGAATGGCGAAAGTTTGAAATCCGAGGAAGCTGTCGAAAACCACCTCACGAAATTTTTTCTAGGAAAACCAAGCTCCTTTTTCAAAAATAGAATCGACAAGCTTGTATTGTAGATCGTTGGAAAACAATTGTAGAGAAGAATGGAGAATGCCTTCTTAAAAAGTATATTTTTTTCTCGTATTTGGACGCAGAGGGTTAAGGCCGGTAGAGAAGACTTTTCTTATCGCGCTCGTTATCTCCTTCAGAATTCTAAAGTCGAAATCGATTCAGACTTCGCTGGACGAGCGACGGAGCAGCTGCACACCGTCGGTTTCTCTCTCGGACGCCGTGAGAAAAATCGCGCGTCGCGAGTTAATGAGCCCCGAAGATCAGGCCAAGGCTCCGCCGCGCTCGTCAACGCGCGGCGCGCTACTCCAATTGTGTCCTTGGCACGATTCCTCATGCCGGCATGTGCGGGACGAAGGGAGGTTTCTTTTTACCGCACAACAAAATCATAATCGCAATTTACGTTCTGGTCCGAAGAGATCGCCGTCGCGCCGTCCTCGATTGCGCGGCGGAAAAACAGAAAGCCGTCAACGAAAGAAGACGACGCCTGACGCGATCGAGGGATTTGCGTGCCTCCTAGTCCGTTCCGCAAAAAGTGGCGGAACGAAGACGATTAGACGCGCGTGAGTCACGAGTAGCCGGCGCCGCGCCGAAGAGGTGACTTCACCTCACGCGAGATGCACATGCTCGTTTTAGAGAAAGCGCGGACACGTCTCCGCGGAATGACGAATCGGAGAATGAGCGGTCTCGCACGATCTGTAAACGGTTCTCGCTTTGAAGCTGACGAGCGAGCTGGCGTAACCATGGTGTAAAGATACAAGGTGAAGCGATCTGGTGGATACGCAGTGTCAACCAATCAGAAGTGGCCCAAACTACCGAATTGATCAATCAGAAATTTGCCCCAACCTTCAAACTGCAAATCATTGTGGTTGAATGCAGGAAGAACCAACGAACAACTTGTCCCAAAAATTTGTTACATGCGCGATGTTTCACCTTGTATCTTTACACCATGGGCGTAACCGCGTTGTCGTGGGTCCAGCCCGCAATCCCGACATTCTCCAAGTCTAAAGTTTGAGTTAGGATTCCTTTTTGGTTACAGTTCCGGCACCGTAGTACACGTACTTACGTATTTTAGATTGTATTATACACAGTATTTTACGCACACACGTACACACATGCGCGCTTTCTCTCTTTCTCTCTGTCTCTGTCGATAGACACGTCGCATAATCGTCATTCGTAGATACCAATTGTAATTGCGCAGATAACAGTTATAATTGCGTATCCGGAAACAACAATTGTCGCACGATCGTGATAATTTATGTTCACCCCCCCCCCTCTCTCTCTCCCTCCCTTTCTTTCTGTATCTAACCGAATAAGTTAGCTAGTTAAATGCCCTACATCAGGGGTCTCCAGCCTTTTTTCACAAAAGAGCCACATTTAAAATCTTTGTAATGACCGAAGGGTTAAATTTCATCTTTGGAAATCATACAGAAACAAAGTATGTCTATTTGAAAATTCTTTTGTATTGTATTATATTATCTTATATTACAAAAGTAGTCAGATGCACAACGACTGAATCGCAAAACTAAAG
Source organism: Vollenhovia emeryi (assembly GCF_000949405.1). NCBI lineage: Eukaryota > Metazoa > Arthropoda > Insecta > Hymenoptera > Formicidae > Vollenhovia > Vollenhovia emeryi. Next base: position 35,159 of record NW_011967150.1, read on the forward strand.
TGCGATATATATGTGAACGTAAGATGCAATGTACGTAAATAAAAGAAGAGAAGAGCGTAATGTGCCATTTTCGGCCATGGGGCCCCATACGTACGGTTGTGTCTTTGGTTCTACGATTCGATTGTCGTTGCACTGGACTTTTGCGATATAAAAGAATTGGACGCAGCTATGGAACGCGAAACCAATTCCTAAACCTTACTTTTCCGCTGGAATAAATTTCGCGGAATATTAAAAATAAAATTCTGTGCTCCAACATTATCATCTAAAATATAATGACCGAACAAATATGTGCCCCCGTTAAATACAAATACATGTCTTTTTTTTACAGATAAGCGTTGGATAATGTTTGCGTAATACTATATGCATAGTTTCTTCTACGATTACTTGCAATACAGAATAAAACATCATGAAAATAGCGCTTATTAGGTGGTAAACTTAATTCCTGCCGCTCGCTACTGGAAGGTGCCGGCTCCAACGCTGGCGAGTTTCAACGGTGAGGTCGCATGTCTTTTGTAGTTTAGACATTGCGATTCAGTCCTCACTGGTTAGATTTCTCGACGCCAAAGAAAGTTTCCAATAGATTGAAAATGAACCGCGTTAAGCTGTTTTTCCAATATACGCAGTCCGACAATTTTCCACCCAGACTTTAAATCTCCCGTCTAAACGCGTGACGATATTTATATACGTCAAGCGAAGTTTGTATATACGTCAAGCGAAGTTTGAACGCTGTGCTATGTAAGATGGCTGATTTATGACGTTTTACATGACAGCTCAAAAAAGTGGTGTCGGAAAATTATAATGGGACAACGCAGTGTCATAAAATTTCATGTTAAATCAGGCATAAATGCCACAGAAACATTTGAATCAATTAAAAAGCCTACGGCGATGAGGGTTTATTCCGAGCAACAGTTTTCCATTGACATAAACGTTTTCGCGAAGGTCGCGAATTACTTGAAGACGATGAACGAGAGCCGAAGCCTCGAACGACTCGCAACGCCGATACAATCAAAAAAGTTGCCCGATTACCTAGCCGACGATGAGAATGGAAGTGTCAGGATGATTTCTGAAGACTTGCACGTCAACCGAGAGACAGTCTGCCTAATTATTACGGAGGATTTGGGCAAAAGATCTATCATCCTGGGAGTACTCTGTTGCCGGAGAGATGGGTAGAAAGTAGTAGAAAATGGAGCAAATTACTTCGATTAAGATATCATCCATCTTTCCTTGGAAACAAATCAATTTTGGAGACGAAAAAACGGTAGGAGTTAAGTTTACCACCTATCAGTTCGTTATTGCATAACTGCGTCCGATTTAAAAAATCGGTGTACCTTATTGTTTACATATAACGTCAAAATTCCGTAGCGGATAAAACGGGAGCTTCGGGGTGGAGTCGGCTCACTGGAGATCCCTAAATAATTCGCATTTTATTTTTGTACGCGCCCACAACAATACAAGTATCCGTAGATGCGTGATTAATTCGTGATTATACATTCAAACGTCTGACCCAAGTCATTCCTGGCTTATTCCTTCGCGCTCCGATTTCTACTTGCTACGTAGCGTTTCCACGAGCGAGAAGTAAACCTTCCCGCAACGATTTCACGTAATCGTCGCACTTAATTTAATGTCGTTTTGCGTGATCGCACCGATTGTCACAGCGTCTTACGATTTTTATTTATAAGACCGAGAAGGTGTACGAAAAGAAGATTGTATATTTATATTCTCGTTTATATTATAGGGGAAAAAAAATGAAACGCGGCGAACGATCACCTCTCGAGTTTGCCACGCTTTTGTAATTGCATTGCATAATGTATGCGGCGACGCAACTCGCGTAGGACACATCCGGTGCGCGTTAAGACGTAATAGTCAATGAAATTAACATTCGCGTTGCGAAACGAAAGCAAGGTGAATTAAGTGCGTATAAGAATCAGCCGTAACTCTTGACCCACAGCAGCCGAACGGAGTCTCATACAAGCGCCCTGATTATTTTTTAATAATTAAAATGCTCCACAAGGTTCAGTGAAAGGCTCGAGAGTGATACTTTCGATAGCTTCGAGGAGAGAATATTCTGCAATGTTACGTAGAATTTAATTCACGACAGCTCGAGGAGAGAATATTTCACTATGATCTTAACCGACGTCGAGAATCTTATTCATGTCTCTCTCTTTTGTCTTGTGAGGCGACACGACCGCTTCCTCGTACGGACCATTGTCATATAGGATTATGTGTATTTAATTTAAGTTGCGAAAGAGGACCCTATGTATCCGCATTTCACGCACATCTCGCGCGATCGCGCGAGTCGCGAGGGTGCGTCAAGTGCGGCGATTTGATTTCACGCGCGATTTCGTCGTCGCTCTTGAGCGAAACGTCGGCGAACATCGTCGCGGGCATTTAGCGCGAGTGCGATGGAAAGAATCGAATCGCCCACAGGGAACTCGAGGAACGATCGCGGCCTTCTCGAGCGTTGTTCCATTGTCGACGCTCTCGCATCGCTTCGCCGCGAAGCGTTACGGAACCTCGAATGTGTATTTTTTATTTCGATATTTATATTGTACCACTCGAATGTGACAGATGCTCAATATATCGTCGTTCGGATATATGAATATAAATTCTTTACTCACTTACTCTCGTCTCGTTATTTAAACCATCCCTATCCCGCCTGCAGAAATTACCAAATCAAGTCGATCCCGATTTATAATTAATCGATGAAACTTTGCGCTTTCCTAAAAATCTTGGTTTTTATCTATAGACAGAACAAGAAATCATGACGACGTCGAGAGATAGGACCATCGCACACAAAATTGCATAGCTGCATGTGCATAGCATGTAAACCGTTTAAACCAGTGAACATCGAGCATTGAGTCGCCATATTGATTTACATAACATGCTTATTGGTCTAGACGGTCTTGTACTATGCATATGCAACTATGCAATTTTGTGTGCGATGGCCCTTATATTTTAATCATGACAGAAAATTAATCAAACCATGATTTTGAAATTTAAGAGATATTTCGTTTGACATGATTTGCGATAATGTGAATTTAAATTACTCCTGATACATATAATTGAATATTAGGCCTTAAAATATGGTAATTATATAATGCTTGATTAGATGGCGCTTATACTTGGCGTCTTTTTGTACCTTTTTTAAAAAAGATTATTTTTTATATCAGTAACATTAATGTCACATTGCGATGTATTATATCAGTAATATTGCTGTAATATTACATTGCAATATGTAATATTACTGCAATATTATAATATTACTGATGTATTACGTAATATTATGTGCTATGTGAGCAATTTGCGTTCTCTCGGTGAAAATCATAGAAAACTCAAAATATAGCCATAAAAAAGTCAAATTATATTTTATTAAAAATGTTAAACGATATCGCCTTAACTTTCTACACATTATTGCTTTTCAAAGCCATCTTGACTTTGTTCATCATCTCGACGGCGAACGTGTCAACGGATCCGGGATCGGGGATTTTTCTTCGAGGGAAAACAGAGTTGGAGATTGCGCGAAACTCGCGCAATCCTTTAATACCCGACGTCGCAATTGAATCGCGATGATTCGAACTGAGGTAAGAACTCTCCGAGGCATTAACGTGGCATTAGCTCGGTTACGTAATTCAGATGCAATTTATTCATCTAATTCGCAATCATCGTGTTAGCCCCATAAGAAACCATAAACGTCCCCGTCGCGTCGTCATCGCCGTCGTAAATACGTTCGCCGGTGCGAAGGACTAAAACGGTCGATTCGCGAGCCGCGCGATGCGGCGTCATTATTGTCTCGGATATCGTAACGAGCCGGCAATTCATATGATTCTATTATTCTAAGTGCCTAGGCTAGTCAACACGAGACGAGGCACGAATCGAGGCACGCTCGGCCTCGGCGGGGCGCGATGTAACAGGGCAGAAGAACTTGGAGGAACAATTTGTAGCGCGGATAATTTAATTTCGCGAAGAAATCGTATCGGGATTACTCAGCCCCATTTTTTTCTCTTATCAATTATGGATCGCCGAGTCTACCGACAGTGCCATTATTTATTCAGAATCTGATTAGACCCAGCACATAGATTATAATACCCTATCGATTTCCAGGTGCTCTATGAATTCCAGCATAAAAATCCGAGGACGAGAACCGTCCATAAAGGTCCCAGATAACATGCTTGTCTAAAAGACATCTTCAAGACTTCTTTAAAACGTCTTTAAGATATCTTTTAGACGTGTATGTCTAAAAGATGTCTAAAAGACGTGTTAAAGACATCTTAAAGATGTCTTTTAGACATGCATGTTATCTGGGGTAGAACTAGGATTGCGAAATGTTATGCATAACAGATAATTACAATTAAAATTGCGAGTTTTTAATCTACGAAAAGAAAGGTACATTGGATTATCTTAGTATTGAAATGAACAAGTATCCAAATATCAATATTCCAAGGGAAAACCCAGATAACATGCATGTCTAAAAGACATCTTTAAGATGTGTTTAACACGTCTTTTAGACATCTTTTAGACATACACGTCTAAAAGATATCTTAAAGACGTCTTAAAGAAATCTTGAAGATGTCTTTTAGACAAGCATGTTATCTGGGAAGAAGTTGATAAATTATTTTATGATAATAAGCGCACTTGATTGCTATGTGAATAATACAAGTACCTATAATAAAACTGTGTCTTATACTTGGGTGTCAAACTTGGATCTCTTTGTGCTGAATAATATTTTTGCGTGTCCTTTTCTAGGCAAACTGCACGTCGAACCAGTCTTGAGACAAAGTCTCGAGTTAAAGTTGGAACGCTTAATTAAATTGATAATTCAATAATGATGATGCTAATAATTAAGTATCCTTGGAATAAATTATTCTCTGTTATCCATAAATCTTTTAATTCTAATATTTATCTTCGAGAAAGGCCAGTTTGACTAGACGTGTCCCGTAAAGAAGACAAAATGTTCATTCACAAAAGGTTCATTGCTCGTCGCAGTCGAAAGCGGTAACTCCAGTTCTGCGTTACGCATCGGCACCTTTCTAACAGCCCGCGAAGTTCGATATGCCTTTCGCCTTTCGCGTCTTTCCATCCGAAAGACGGACTCGCTCAGGGAAAAACCCGCGAGATTATATTTATTACACGTTCGTGTGGATTTTAACTTTTCGAACGAATCGGTCGCTCGCGACTTGCGTCAATTCCGCATAAGTACACTGTAAAAAATTGCCATATAAAATTATCACTAAATATTACAGTAGGTAATATCGGAATTATTATAAAAATGTGGTTGGCTCCTAAAATGACTATAAATTATTGTGAGATTGTGGCATCCATTTTTTCTGTCAGTGTAATTTCACGCTGTGCGCGATTGATATCGCAAATATAATTTACAAAATCTCGCTGTTTAACTATATCCCTCACGGTGCTATTAAAGGTAGTGAATGGTATTGTTAAAAACCCGAGTAAAATCGTTCAATGTTATGTAGAAATTAAAGTAACTTTTTGCTACACGTTAAAACTACTCAGCTTCGACCGAGAGCGGTTCTAAGCTACTTTCACCGAAATCTCTCGCTGTCGCGAGTCTGAGGTAAGATTCTCAAGTCTCAATCGCGGATCTCTCCGATTTATCGTGGCGTAACCGACGGCATTAACTCCCTCCGTGTGATTGCGGACGAGCAACAGAGCTTCGGGATCCGTTCGGTCTCGAAATGAGAAAGAAAGGGTTGCGAACGAAGGAGGAGAGAAGAAGCCTGAGGCGGGATAGAAATGAGGCGAGTGGTAAAAGAACGAGCCGGCGCGGTTAAATTTGCGCAAACCACGGTAATTAAATGCAAATACTGCATGCTGCGCGGCAGTACTTGCTAGGCTAGCAAAATTAATATTTGACGTTCGTCGTATGTACAACTCGGCCGTTCCTCCCTCGAGAAATCAACGGTCGCCATAGCCGTTCCGCCCGATAATGAGGGAAGCCGAACACTCGTGCAATCGTCGCCAACAAATTAGAACTAAAAGAAGAGCTTGGTATCTTGACTTCTTTCTTCAAAGCTATAGATACAAGTCACATTCCTTAAATTCCTTCCTTCATTCCTTTAGATGTAGATACAAGATGCTCTGAATTATTTTGTCGGAGAAAGATACAGACACATAGTAGCTGTAACTGTATTTGTACTGGTATGTGTTAAAAAAGATACCAAGACGAATTTATGGCCAAGGGAAATCTTCTCTCATTTCTCGATATAATATTTAATATAAATATAATATTTACCCAGTGAACACCAAGTAACAGTTACATAACATCGATATTATAATTTCCTACTCAATATATAAATGTAATATAATATGTAGCGCGCATGTTATATTATAATATTTATATTGTTGAGTAGGAAATTATAATATTGATGTTATGTAACTTTTACTTGGTGTTCAATAGGTAATATTCTTATTATTATATGTTATTATTCATACTTTTTATTAATTCACGGGTAATATTTTGTCCTTTAACGTGGGGGAGAATCTTATTCACATGTAAAGATAAGAAATATACATAGTTCAAATTGTTTCTTGTCCTAAATTAAAAGATGCAGGCATTATCCCAGTAACGTCGAATCAAAAGTTTTGGAATTTTATTTTTTGTATTAAATTTTATATTAAATAAGTTAACTTGACAGTTCTCTCCAATAAGATCTTGAAAGTATTTAGAACGTTGAACGTATAGTAATTTAATACAAAATATAAAGTTCCAAAATTTAATTATTTTCGAAAACTGACGATTGGAACGCGATTTCGACCCCATCGACGTCGATTTGACGTTCATTCGACGTTAGTGTTCTCACTGGGATAAAGTCAGATAAAGTCTCGTAATTGGATTATTAAAAACTCTTTGCTAATTATAATACATACGTCTTATACGTTTCTATTTCACACCTTACCTTCACATGGTAAGGCCCTGATCGTGCATCATGCCCATTCTACACCTAGGGATGATCCTACTTTTACCACATCCGATACCCCTTCTATACCTAAAGCTAATCCTACTTGCAGCTTATCCGAGGGAGTAGTATAAAGTGTAAAAGGGTACACTGTAGTTGTACTTTGGTACGATTGGAAACCAACCAAAGTGTAAACCTTTTACACTTTATACTACTCCCTCGGATAAGCTGCAAGTAGGATTAGCTTTAGGTATAGAAGGGGTATCGGATGAGCCACAAGTAGGATCATCCCTAGGTGTAGAATGGGCATCAGGTATGCCTGACCTTTCTGCTCGGGACAGTGCCCAACCTTTGGTTGTGTTCCGTGCTGCATGCATAAAATGTCGGTAACACGAAAGTGTTATGAAATAAAATTAAGCAACCATCTACCAGCCTAAAGTCGTCTAACAATTCTTTTTATCGTTAATCAACTACTGGCGATTTACGTTTTTCGTTGCTGACATATATAAATTATATGTATAATTGCAAAATATAAAAACTTGCTGACAAGCTACGTCGTACTCCTTTTGCCAACAAAATTTGTAGTAGATTGTTCTCGATAAGCTTGGTTTTCAATATATTTTATTATAACTTTGCATTTTTTGGTTATAAATGAAATGATGCCTCTCTTTTAGATTTGAATTAAATTTTTATCCGATAAAAACAGACCAACTTGTAGAGGCCCTCCACCACCCCCGCCGAATTCTTATCGGCGGTCCTCTTTTGTTTGCGTTAAATTGCGTTTTTACATTTTTATAACTTAATTAACTTTGTTTACAAGTTATTTAAAAATTGTATATACAAAAATATAGAAAAAGAGATAAAGTTACATAGTGAAACTATAAAAACATGATATACAATAAAAATATATACAATTTTTCATTATGGCATAAAATTACATATGAACATATTACATGTGTTTAAAAATATTACGCACCTAACTCTTACAATATAAAACATTAATAGAAAATGTTACACAGTACACACAACGTGTTACATATGTATGTATATGGCTGTGCTTATAATTGTACAACATTTTTTATTAATGTGCAAATGAAAAATCAAACTGTAAAGGCAAATTTGTCGATTAATTGCAAACGAAACTATCGATTAAAAGACTATGTGAATCAAATTGAACTAAAATTTTATTCAATAGAAACAAATCGACCTATATAGAGGCCCTCCACCACCCCTGCCGCATTTAATCGACGGTCCTCTTTTCTTTACAGTTTGATTTCTTACATTTTTATGATTTATTTCATTTTTCTTATAACTTACTTTACAATACACTTATTGTATAATATAATAAAAGAAATAATGACCTATCTACCCGATTTCCGATCTATAAACCTACTTATCCATTTTCTACCTACCCGTGTTTCAACATAATAAACCATGGACGTAAGAATATATGGACGGAGCGTAATGTAGGATTTAGGACGAGGGGACTCAAGCGAGCGCGGTGAGGGGAAATTAGGTGGCGGCCACCGTAAAACCGTGGTGGCGGCCATATGTGATGACTATAGGTGATTGTATAGGACGCCTCGTGATAGGCTGGTAGCGTCGCCGCCATATGTGATGACTACTTTTCCCCTCACTGCTCTGGCTCGGCCCCCGCTAACTTACACTCCGTCCATATATTCTTACGTCCATGTAATAAACCTACAAATCTTTAATTAATCGCGACGCGATTTTCTAGGGGTTTGACTCGGAGTTTAACGCGCACGTGGGATTTAATAGGGGTTTCACTCTTGCACATATGCGAGAATGTATGTATAGCCCACCCGAATTGTAACAATAAATCAAAAGAAATCAAAGTATACTTCGTACAGCACCTTACTTAGGTGCTCCATCAGAGTGGCCAATATTGACCACTTACCTCGTCGTATTTAGTCCTTCGTTGGGCCAGATTGGACATACCTTTCGTTGCTCCCGGCCATACAATCTGGTCATTTTGACCAGAGATCAGGAAGGAAGAAAACTCCTTCCATAGTCGGTTATCGTCACCGACAAATATTTCGTACGGTTCGAATATACGAGTGTCGATCGTATCGCAAAATGCACGACCACGAGAGGTTAATTAAAGAAGAATATTAATTCAAAAAACTTTACTGTATATACGAATTAAATTTATTTTTACTTCCGTTATTTGTTCAAAAATATTGACCATCTCTTCGTAACTTGATCTTTGAATTCGAAATTTAAGTAGATATAGAATAAAATTTACTTCGCGTTAGAGTGATTTTAATCATATTCCTCAATAAATTAAAATTTATAATATGGATAAAATTTAATAACTAATTGAAAATTTTTCCTGAAAAACCGATCGCGCAAACCGACCGCGAAAATACAAAGATGCGTATGACTATGCATGCATTCATGCAAGACGCATCTTGAAAGTACGTATATCACGTACATGTACATACACACATACCAATAATAAATGAGGTGAGATCCAGAAAAACGAAACTTCTTTCACGATTCCAACCGATATTTCAATTGCATATTATAATTAATTAATAACCGCAAATAATATATATAAATTAAAATTTCAGTGTTCTGGACAAAACATATTAGAATCTCACATCATATTATTTTAGTTTATATATCAATTTGTTAATAAAAATGGATAGACTACAAGAAATTAGCTCGACGAATACATCATTAATATTCGCCACATTTTGCTTAAGTTCTGTAAGGTAATTCACCGATTCTCAACATGGAAAATGAGCTCGACATACTGTGATTTGTAGAGCTCTATGACATTAAATGAATGTGGAGAGTTAAATAAAAAATTTACTTCCCGTTAGCATTTAAAACCTATCCATTTTGCTTCCTCATAGAGGAAGCTTTGTTTTAAGGCAACGAATATACAAGATAAACTACGATTTACAATCTATGGTCTACGATCTACAATCTATGATCTATGTCATCTATGAGATGCACTGTAAAAAAAGTATGTAAAATTACATACATAATATGTGTAGCGATTACACTATTAATAATATAAATATGTACTTTTACCAAAAAATTTTTTACTCTTTGTTGTGTAAATACTCGTTTATACATGATGAAAATTACAAAAAATGTAAAATTTACACAATCAAAACCAAGCGGTTTACTTATTATATAAGGTAATAATTTTACAAGCAGTAAATTTACTGACATATGTAAATATACACCTTTAACAGATGGTTCCAACATTACTCACTGTAATATTTGTAATTTTACATATAATTTTTTTACAGTGTGTATATTCGTTGCCATAATAAAAAAGTTTTTAACTCACCGACCCGATGCGCAGCAGCGGAGTTGAACTACGTTGATCCTGTAACATACAATTATTAAGTTCATATTAAAACAGAGTATTCAAGAAAATAAATATTAAAAAGAAAATAATTTTTAAATGATTAAAAATAAACAAGAGAAAGGTTAATTTTATACAAAAGAAAAAATACTTACGCTAAAGTTGCTCCGCCGGTGCCTGATGCCTTCCCCAGGTCTCCTCCTCCACTCAGGTCGTCTTCTTGCACACTCGCGCACACACAAAGATCGTTCGCGCGATTTTACACTTTGAAAGTCTTTAGTCCAATTACACAAACGACACTCCCGAACGCGACGCGACACGACACGACGAATCGCCGCGCGCGGTTGCGATTCGTTTAAACTGGCGAAATAATATCGAAATTATTCGTCAGTTCTCGAAAGTTCGTGCTGAAATGAACAAAATCAATTAATAAATGTGCTCTCTAAAAGTCAATCGGTGGATTATCACTGAAAACAGTGAATCGATTCGTTATTTTCAGTAATAATCCACCGATTAACTTTCAGAGAATGTTAGGCCTGGTTTATCATTTTCTTGTTAACTGTTAATGTGGAAGTTACTCGACTATCTATGCTTTTCAATATTATTATCTAAGAAGAGACAGAGAATCGATTAAACTATGGTCAACAGTTTATTAGAAACTGAAAAATCGGGCCCAAATAGTGCAATGGGTACCTTTGGTTGTCCCGTCTTTAGAGTATGTACTCTCTAAAATCAATCAATGGATTATCACTGAAAATAGTGAATATTCACTGATTCAGTGATAATGCACTGATTGATTTTTAGAGAGTAACTCTTCGGGGTACTTGAGCCCCTCCACCGCGACAAGGTAGTACCCGAGGAGGGGATTATGGACAAAAAACCGTGAAATTACATATGTGTATATTTAGAAAAATGAATATTGAGTGAATATAAATTAGGTTTGCTATTTAATGCACGACGTGAGAGAGATTCATTCAATCGAAAGATTAATTCACAATCTCGATTTTGGGACAAAATCAATTTTCTCGGAATTTATCAATAATGCCTCATAATCTAATGATCCGAGATAAGCCATTCTTATCTTGTTAGAAGCGCTGAAATCTTAGCTTTCCAACGAGACCAAGATTATCTTAGTTACGATTTTTCTGTGCCAAGTTATCGACTCGTGATCTCGATCTCGGGGACAAAATCAATTTTATTTTCAAAATTAATCGATGATATCTCATAAACTAATGATCCGAGATAAGCGATTCTTATCTCGTTAGAAGCGCTGAAATCTTAGCTTTCCAACGATATTTGGAAAGTCCATCGTCACTGACACTGTGTCCAAATGCCACTTCACTCGCGAATTCACACTTTCGTTTGTAAAGTCTCTCGTCACCGACACTGTATCCAAATGCCACTTCACTCGCGAATTCACACTTCCGTTTGTAAAGTCTCTCGTCACCGACACTGTATCCAAATGCCACTTCACTCGCGAATTCACACTTCCGATTGTAAAGTCTC
>NW_011967150.1:47316-74376 GCF_000949405.1 Vollenhovia emeryi
TCGTCACCGACACTGTGTCCAAATGCCACTTCACTCGCGAATTCACACTTCCGTTTGTAAAATCACTTGTCACTGTCAGTGTATTCAAATGGCACTTCACTCGCCAATTTACACTTCCGTTTGTAAAATCACTTGTCATTGTCACAGTATCCAAATGTACAATGCTGTGTACAAACCAATAGCGTTTTATCTCTATATTCGTCGCGATCGAGTCTTGGAAACCGATAACGCAAAAGTAATAACACGCACGGAGCGACTTTCGACACTGCTTGCCGGCTCGACGTTCGGCAAGCGAATGATTGCGCGGCGACCTTCGGGTACACGGCGGCACGCAAAAACATCGTACGTCACCGCGCCGAGAGAAAAACAACTACGAACGTTGAGAATTCGGTCTTTTTTTTGTTCCGTGACTGTTACTACGTTTTGTGTATCATTCTGCGGACTTATTGGTATTGATTAAATAAACGATTAATTCTGTTCAATCGAGAAAATGTAACGGAACAAAAATCGTTGTTACTTAAATTGTAATTACTAAGATTAGAGATTTTATCTCAATAGTTGGTGCATACAAATGTGTATTTCTAAATTGCAAATCTTCATTTACTACGAATCTGAAAGAGAAGCGAAGCACACCGCGCTTCGAGAAAACCAATCGGCATCGTGGAAAAAGGCCCAACTGTTCGATATTAACGACATTCGCGTTGGTAACATCTCTTTTTTAAAAAAAGGAGAATAAAATGTTTAATAAGATGTAATTTTCACAGCGAAGAAATTTTGATTTCGTATTTAACAAAAACAATTATTTCATTTAATAAATAGTATTCTATAATATCATGAAATCTTTATTTGAATGTAGAAAATGTAATGATTGAAATTAATTTACTCAATATAATACATAAATTTACTTGAAATTGATATTTTTATTTAAATATTTGCTTTTATTTAAATATTTGCTTCAGTAAAAAAACAAATTTAAGTTAATCTATTTACTTAGTTAAAAAAATTTTTTTAATAGTGTATAAGTACTTGATAAATGCTGTTCCGTAATAAGAAATAATTACATTATAAAATTAAAATATAATATTTGCACAAGACAATATTTCTCTCGACATTACATATATGAAATATTCGGTATGCATACAATAACATGAAATTCCTGCAATGTAAAATATATTACATGTTCATGGGATAAAAAATATCCCGAATGTATAATATTTTTATTAACGATCTGTTAAAAGTAAATCACGTACACAAAAATTTGAAGTAAATGTAAAGTAAAAACTTAACAAACGCATAACAAACAACTTCCATCTTATTACATGCATCCGATTGCAAATATAATTATATTTAATAATAATACATTGCAGTTATAATTTTATTTATCTTTTTAATCATCGAATTATGTCCCCCTGTCCCTGCCCTACCCGAATCTCTACCTGCCCGTATTCCGATGTATAGTCCGATGCATTTTCCTACCTACCCACGTTTCAACTTTTTTCAAATTTTCGTTTGTAATTCATGTCAATAGATTTACCTTTACAATTTGATTTTTATTAATGTTTTACATCGCAAGAGCTTGTACGTATACATATGTATGTATATTATTGTATGCATGTTATTATACATACATGTTTAAAAATAATAAATAATAAGAATGTAAAACCTCAATTATTGGAGAGATGAGAGGACCGCCGATAAGAATTCGGCGGGGATGCTAGCTTTTACAAGAATTGGTCTGTTCGCTCACATAACGAAATATCAAGAACTCTGCTTTTATCGACATTTCGTGCTCCCAGCACGGAACACAACCAAAACGTGTACATCTGCGTTATCCGCTCAGCCCAAACACTAACCACGTAGTCCACGTCCATGTTTTCAATGTCCACAGAGGACGCATCGCGTTCGAGGACCACGTAAAACTGGGCCGTGACACTTGACAGCTCTCCGGCTTCTCTCTGCCGCTGTTAAGTCGCGATCGGTGGGCGGGGAATCGATAGGATCTTATGTCTGCTAAAATTTTGTAGAACATTTCATCGAGTGCTAGGTCGAGTCTCAAGATGGTACGTGTACAAATATTTCACCTTAAATCAGATGAATGTCTGCCGTTGGAACCGATAAGAGCACGTAAAGAAAGATATGCGCCAATATGTCATCCTGCTCGATTGACATTTCGTTGCTTCTGTCAGGTGGTCGAGCCGTTTGATTTTCTTTTTTTCTTTTTACAAACTCGCGTGTAATACGTGACGTTTAATCGCGAGAGAGATCAATAGTCGTGCAGTGTCGTGCACGAAAAGTCACCTGTTGAGAAAGAAAAAGTTACATCCTCGACAATTATTTTGCATCTTCAGCTACATTGCGGGCGATTGGACCAACAATACCTAAGCGGGGATAAGTGCGTTAATGTGTATTAATTTTTTTACAGATACGGTTTATCCTCATACAAAACAGGGCCGGTAAAACTAGGTTAGCCAAGTGGTACATGAACTTTGACGACGACGAGAAGCAGAAGCTGATAGAGGAGGTTCACGCGGTGGTCACCGTCAGAGATGCGAAGCACACGAACTTCGTCGAGGTTGGCGCCTGGCAGGACACTGCCCAGCCACCCACCCCCCTCGAATTATGCTGAGCCATGTACTAAATTGTCGAATGTACATTTCAGTTTCGCAACTTCAAGATTGTGTACAGGCGGTACGCGGGCTTGTATTTCTGCATCTGCGTGGACGTCAACGACAACAATCTCTGTTACTTGGAGGCGATACATAATTTCGTGGAGGTGTTGAACGAATACTTCCACAATGTATGCGAGTTGGATTTAGTCTTTAATTTTTACAAGGTATCTCCCTCTCTGATAGACGCTTTTGTTGTCTTGTGAAATTTGCGCAAGGATCGGCCATCCCTTTCCTTTGGCCGATTGAACGTGAGATTTATTGCCTTGTCGTCGTTCAGCCGTAGCGTTATTCGAGGGTAATTGTGACGATGACTGTATTTTAGGTGTACACCGTCGTGGACGAGATGTTCCTGGCCGGTGAGATCAGAGAGACGAGCCAAACTAAGGTGCTAAAACAGCTCTTGATGTTAAATTCTTTGGAATAGACGAGCTCGTTGATTCCAGCTTTATGTGTTAACAAATGTATGATCTGAATATGTAATGTATGCCCGAGTATGTGAATGTACATCCGTATCGTGTAGACTATGTCGCGTAAGACACGTACATAAATACTCTATGTAATGGCATCATTTAGACTTTGGATGATGCTCAGCAATCATTTGTTTCACGAAGGTGTGATTTACGATAATTTCTGTATTGATTTTTGCGTTACTTGTGAAACGGGAAGCAACGGCGCTCAAAACATGACAAACCATTGTAGACGCGAGAAAAGGTAGAGAGTATGTCGCCTGTGGTTTAAATATATAATAAATCCTGTAAATACATACTGAAAAATATGTAAAACGCCTCTTTATTTTCCTACGCACTTCTCTCTCTCTCTCTCTCTCTCTCGCAACAATATAGAAAATAGAAAATCTTTCACATCTTCTCACTATAAGAAATTGCTTTTGTCTCTGTTACAGAGACAAGGGTCATTGGATCGATAATTATTTCATGTACTTACGTTTAAATTCCAAATATATACACACGCAACTGTGCGGTATTCCCGTATGCAAGAAAAGACGTCAGATACAGGAAAACGCACGATGACTCATTAATCATCTTGCACACATATCTTTGACTTACTTTGATAGATTTACTTGGTACTTAACGAATGGTTGAGCAGTACAGTCTCATTAACCCGTTACAGGCCGCCTGCAATCTACGGGCTGTGAATTGCCAGAAACTAAAAAATTCAGGACATTAGATCAAAATACGTGAAATTATGAAAAAAACATTTTCCATACTTAACATTCAAACTGGCAGATGAAAGACATTTTTTCCGGTAAAAAGTTGGATACAGGGGTTTTGAGGGTCGCTGATTACGAATGTGCACTTAGAAGTTCACGATGGCGAACCCAATACGGCTGTAAAACTAAAATTTGCCATTTTTAATTTTGATTGTAAAAAATTTTTCGTTTTTTTTCTATATATTCTACATTTTAATCAAATTTCATAGCTTTGAAGGATTTAGATGCATATGGTTCGAGTGAAAACGAGTTCCCTCCGTACAATCTGGATTTTTACGGGATCCGATCGGCTATATTGGTCTGCCATTTTAAAAGTATGGCAAATTTTTTTTTCACAATGTTACATATTTTAATCTAGTGTCCTGAATTTTCTTACTTCTGGCAGTCCACAGCCTGTAGATCGCCGCCGACCTATAATGGGTTAATACCACAAAATGTATCAAAGATATCTCCATAAATTCGTATATGATTAAAAAAGTAGCTTACAAAATTGAAAGTTGCTTTACAATGGTGGACAAGTAATACAGATTTATGTACAAATAATATATTATTAACTCTCAAGACAGTCAACAGTTCTTTACTACAGCTAGCTAGTCGCGCCTCAGTAAACTCGCGATTGCAATATAGCTTTCTGCAGTAGCGTGCAAAACGTAGTGTTCACTTCTTGACACAACAGATCCGCCGCTTTGTCACCCAGTGCCGCCTGTGCCGTGCTGACTCTGCCAAGTTGCACCAACAGTCCCGTGATATCCTCGGCCAGCGGCGGAAAGGCCAGGCATATTCGCGTCAGCGACGACAATACCGGCATGAAAAGAATGACACGATCCTCGGCGGACAACACGCCCAGTAGCGTTATCAGGGTGTTGATTGCTAATCGAGAAACGCTCAGGGCCTTCGGTAAAGCGTACTGAATCGCTAGATGCGAAGCCAAGTCAACGGCGAACACTTGTTTCTCAGATTCGGGTTGCGACAATAATTCCGGGATCCAATCGAGGCATATGTGCATAGATGGAATCCCGGATACCGTGATCGGGAGTAATTCTCGTGGGTAACCCTGTAGAAAAAAAAAGATATCGCGAGAATTGTAGATTAAAGTTAATCGGAATTATATTTAGATGGCGATTAGCGACAAGGAAAATGGATAAGTCTTGTAGTATCTATTATGTATAATTTATGTTGCCAAGATAATAATATCTTGGCGACGAGATATTAGTGGAGGAAAGTCCTTTATTATGAGATAGATTTCTAATATGAAACAGCGGGTTTTCAACAACCAAATTCGATGACAAATCGTTTTCGCAATGATTACACGATCCAACAATGAATTTTCCACTAAACAGATTTCGCGCCAAGGGCAGTAAATTAATGATGGAATCAACTTGATGCCTATTAATTTAACAGAAACCCCGGTGTCCCATATTAGGATCCTATCTCATAATAGGGGACTCTTCTCTAATACCTGAAAGTGAACCAATTTCGCTAGAGACGGATCGGCTATGAATACTTGATGCAGGTAGGAGCACACGACGCTCCGTATCTCCCGAAGGGACCACATTTGTCCGGGAGTTTTTCTGTCTTCCTCCGTTTCCAGGCATGCCTCCAATAAGATCTGCACAGCCGCGCTCTCTTGACCCGCCACCAATGCTATCCTCAAATCCTCCCTTTCCGTTTCGCTCGTCAGCTGCCCGATTTTCTCGGTCAGAGGCTTGTCCTGCATGTGTCTGGATAATTGAGATCGCGAAGCGGCCAGCGTGGCTTGTAAAATTCTACAACGGGTTGAAAGATAATTCGATTATTGTTATCTTATTACGAAACGTAACAACGTTCTCTTTCAGCTTACCTTAGGATCACGGATAAAATCGGCGCGCATCTGAAAACTCTCGTGTCACATCTCAATACTTGCAGCGGATCCAGCACGATGTTGTCTTGTGTTAAAAAGACATTTTTTACTATCGAATTCTCTATTAGCAGCGCGTTTATGGAGAGGACCCACAGACAACGCGGTAGTACAGTATTAAGTCTGAGCCACACTTGTTTATAAAGTTCTAAAATTGGAAAAGCCTCCTATAAGTTAATAATATACAAATCTCTCTTGTGCAATACGCGAAATAGTCAATATATAGAATATAATATACGTCGAATAATGATATAAGTTTTATAATATTGACAATTTGATCAATTTAATGGTTCATCGACCGCTAGACTTTTTGCCACTGCTTCTTACACTTTTTTACGAACCACGATGGAACTCCAGAGGATGAGAATGTAAAAAAACTTGCAACTGTTTCACGTGTACAATGTAAACCAATTATTCTGAGTTTGTCGCCAAGGATGAGCAAGTTAGGTCGAGACGTTGACTTATTCTTACAAGATCTAATTATTAAGCCAATGCACCTTGTATATATCTAGGCACCTGCTCGTCGAGGATATCCTTGAAATAGTGTATTATCAGCTCGGCGTGAGGCCAGATCTCAGTCGGCTTGAGCGTCATCAGTTGCCTGAGTAATCTACCGGTCCTCGACGGGCAGGTTTTGACGTGGCTGAACGCCTCGACGATCGCGATGTCGCTGATCTTCGTGCTCTCGTAGCTCGCAATGGCGGAGTCTATGTTGATCATCTCGTCGTCGAGCCAGTCGTCCACCAGCGACAGATGTGGGAAGTGCGTGGCCAGCAGTCGGAGGAGAGGCGAGAACAGGCTGGCATAGTTCAACTGATCCCGCTGGACCAGCTGCAGCAGATACTTGATCGGCAACTCGGACAGAAACTCCGTCGAGTACGACTTGACCTTCCTGTTCTGCGCCATGAAGGTGTGCATGTTGGACAGTCTCACGTCCTCGTAGAGCAGGAGATAATATAGCAGCAGTAGCTGGGAGGTGAGCGAGGGTTTCGCCGCGTCGATGTCCATACTGTCGGCATCCACCTGCATCGCGTTGACGGGACTCTTCTTGAAGTCAAAATTCGCCCCGAACACGCTGTTCTGGAACACCTGGCGAATCTCGTTCTCGGTG
Organism: Vollenhovia emeryi; assembly: GCF_000949405.1. NCBI lineage: Eukaryota > Metazoa > Arthropoda > Insecta > Hymenoptera > Formicidae > Vollenhovia > Vollenhovia emeryi. Next base: position 54,222 of record NW_011967150.1, read on the forward strand.
ATGGGCTTGTTCGTGTGCTCGGACGTTTTGTTGTTGGTCATCAGGACGGAGTTGACGTAGACCTCAACGAGAGCCGGCAGGACCGGGTGCAGCGGCGGCACGCTCGCGCAGATCTGCCGGTATATCCAGTTCTTGATGGGCACCCGGTGCTTGGCGAACGCCCGCGACTTGAGCAACTGATGGATGCAGTGCACCGGCAGGAAGCCGGGGATGTTCGCGTTCAAATTCGCCGTGACCGGCACCTTAACCGCGTGCGCGGTTACCACCTGCTCTGTGAAGATCTCCTGCATGAAGATCTGCTTGATCCGCGTGAGATTGTTCGGCCTGATGGGTATCTTCATGCCGAGGGTGGCGCACACTAACTCGCAGATCGCCGACAGCTGATTACTGTGGAAGTGTATCGCCATCAGCAGCAGCATCTCACCGAAGCTAGCGGTGACGCCGCTCGCGCTCTCGAAGTACGCCTCCTCGCGCACCAGCCACTGCACCCACTCGATGCTGCGCTTCTCCAGGTTGTGGTGGCCGATCAGGGAGGGGCACGCTATTAGCATACAGAGACCGAGGGATACGAATCTAACGCCGGCCGGCGACGGTGGCGGATGCGACGTCAGGAGTTGCACGATCATCGCCACCTCGTCGTCCTGGAACTTGATGCCGCCGATGCCGCGCAGGGCGCAGTACAGGCGGAGCAGCGCGCTCGCCTGTACGACCTGCGACTCCGCCAGCTGACTGTCCGTACTCTGCGACGCGATCGTCTGCAGCCGCTTGAGCAACTCCTCCCGCAGCGACTGCAGGGCCGTCTGCGACTCCCACTTGCGCTTCTGCCCGTTCCTGATGAACATCGCGATCCACGTGCGTACCTGCTGATCGCTACCGAGCAGAAGGCCGGACACGAACGCAACGACGTCGCTCTCGGGCCGCGAGTCGTTCGCCTCCTCGTGCTCCAGGCTCAGAGTGATCGCCAGCGCCGGCATACGGCACAGTTCCACGCACTTGGCGCGGACCGCCAGCGCCTGGCTCGGATTCGTCTGGCAGAGCATCGTGATCGCCTGCGTACGGATCCTGCCCAGCGCGGACTCCTCCTGCCGCTCCCCGTTGGCGATCAGGTGCGCGCACACCTCCGAGAAGCTGTCCGGACTGTTGGCGACGATCCAGCATATTATATCGGGCCCGTGCTTCACGTGCAACAGGGTCTCCGTGATCTCCAGGATGGACAGCAACGTCGGCAACTCGGCCAGCGCGATGCAGATGACGTAGCTTATCTCCTCCATGTAGACGGCGTTATCGAACAGATCCGACTGCCGAATCTGAAACTCCTGATTCTTCTGCAGCTCCTGCACCTGAGACGCTATGAACAGAATCTCGCTGAGCACCAGCCTGATCCTACGAATGGACTCGCTGCGCTCGAACTCCAGCGCCAGGCCGCTCTGCAGCGACTGGGCCAGCACGCTGTCCCGTTGTACGCTGCCGTGCTTCTGTCTGACCAAGGAAATGGGCGAGAGCGTTAGCGCGAGACAGTCGCAGAGGCCGACAAAGAGAGTTTCAGAGTCATCGCGACGTAGGGGATTCCATAGCGAGGCGCCCCCCCCCCTCCCCCAGGGGTAAAGCTCGGGGGAGTTAATTGTGTACTTCACACTATGGTGACAATGCTAAAAGTGACTAGCTTCTTTTTCTAACCGTCCCCTTGGAAAGAGACAAAGCCGCTCGCTTTTAGCATTTTCACTATATTGTAAGATACAGAATTGACCCCTAGATTTCGACGTGCAAAAACGTAGCAAGCGGAGTGTACGCTGGAGAGGAATAGCCAAAGGCGAATTAGAGAGAAGACAAAATTAGGGAAGACAGTAAAAATTGGGAACGTCGGGGGGGGAAAGTGAACGCTAAATAACCAGAAAATCGGCGGCGTTCCCGTAAAGAGCGCTCCTAACCTCAACTGCTGCTCCTGCCGGACGTCGGTCTCGAGGGCGTGGAAGTCGATGGATAACAGGGCGATGATGGAATTAACAGACTCGATGCCGGACAATATCGTCAGCACTTGCTTCCTGCCCTCCACGCAGTCCCTCGTTATGTCCAGCGGCGAGATGAGGCTCATCCTAACCAAGCACGGCAGAATGGGCCTGATCTCCTTGTGCGAGCACAGAGACAGCTCCATGATGTCGACATTCTGTATCGCCGTGAAAACTCGCGGCGACACGCGCGTGTTCTCGTACATCGCGCTTCGAAGCTCTCCACGATCCTCCTTCGCCGCTTCTCGCGCAGACCTGCAACGAACTGGAGGAAACCGCGCGCCGCGCGGCGCGGCGCGCGCGACGCCAGTGAACACGGCAAATTAGAGATCGATATTATCGATTAGTCGATATTTTCTCCGTCTCGATACGAATGTCAAATTGAAAAATCATGAGCAGAGAGAAACCTGGGGCTCGATTCTTGAATATATTCGAAGGAGAAACGTATGCGAAAATTCTGCTCTCACAGAAAAGTTGCAAGTTGATTGGCTATTCGCATGGCTTTAACCAATCGACTTTGAACTTTTCTGTCAAAGCAGAGTTTTCGTATACGTTTCTTGTTCGAATAAATTCAAGAATCGGGCCCCTGAGAGCGGCCACGCCGGCGTTTTACTTGATACCGTTTCACGAGACTGTTTTGCGCGCCTTTAAGCCTCCGCTACAATGATTCTCGGTTCTGTCTACAATGGTCGCAGTCTAAAGGCTATTCTACAATTGCGTAAACGTGGTTGTTAGCGGCTGTACAGTGTTGTAAAACACAGTTTTAAACTAGCATTTCCGATTGTAAAGCCTGTTGTAAAAGATGGCTGAACTTGATCTTCCACGACTACAACGATACAGGACGTAAAAGCTAACTAATCATTCATTTCAATTACGACGTATCTCACTCTATTGTATATTACTTTGATGTACAACACTTACTACTATTTCTACTCCTACAACCCTACAGCTACGTTTACGCAATTGTAGAATGACCTTAATGCGTGTTCTACAATACGTGGAGTAAGCGTGGAGTAAGGAGTAAGGGAGAGCCCTATACTTCTAGCTTTTGGTGTAAGGAAGCTGAAATACGGGCATGATTGTTAAAATAATTGTAACACTGATTGATGGCATTTTGATTCACCGAGAGTAAGCCTAAGAGCTGACGTAGGAGTAAGAAATAAAATGGATTTATTTCCTTACTCCAGCTTACTCGATGTATTGTAGACCAGCCTTAAAGCGTCGTCTACAATAACCGGCGTAAGCGTGGAGTAAGAAATAAGAGCAGGCGTAAGAGAGCTACTTCCGGTTTAATAGAGCTGGAGTAAGGGCGTAAGCGAAATAAATAATTTTTATTTTTTACGCCTACTCTTACTCTTATGCCTTTCACGCATGCCTACAACACCTACTTCACCGTATTGTAGATTGAGTCGGCGTAAACAGCTTACGCCAAAAACGTTACTCCTACTCTTACTTCTTACTCCACGCTTACGCCGGTTATTATAGACGACGCTTTAGAATCGTAGAGTCATGGATTGGGTCGTATCGATGTATAACTGAAACCGATTTTCTGTTTTTGAGGTATTTTCCCACGATATATTCGACATATAATGACACACGACATATAACACTATTCTCTGATTGGTCCGTCGCGGCAATAAATCGCAGTCGAGGTCGTTGGAATAGGAATTGAACCTATTCGAGCGACTACAACTACGACTGCTTTACGACTACTCAAGCGACCATTCGATACAACTGTACGACCATTGTAGACAGAACATTGTCTACAATGGTCGTAGTCGTAAGAATAATCGACTGCAATTGGTCAATTCTTATCGAGCGACTACGACTACGACCATTGTAGACAGAACCGAGAATCATTGTAGCGGAGGCTTTAAGCCTCGTCTACATAGAAGTCGTAAAGTCGTAGTCGTAAGAATAGTCGACTACGATTGGTCAATTTCGTCAGATACATAAGAATTGACCAATCGCAGTCGACTATGATTGGTCAATTCTTATTTGTCTGACGAAATTGATCAATCGCAGTCGATTATTCTTACGACTACGACTCCGCGACTCGCATTGTAGACCACGCATTAAACGGGGAGCACACACTTTTGCATAAATGCATAAGCGTATGCATAACGAATTTGATTGGTCCGTTTTCTTATGCATTTGCCTATGGACCAATCAATTTCTTTATGCATATGCTTATGCACTTATGCAAAAGTGTGTGCTCCCCGCTTTACGCCGCTTACCTTTCAGGGCTGTGCTGTGAAATTCAAAATTGCATTAACATAAGTTATCTGCATGATATTTACATCAACTTTTCTCACGTAGACAATGTAAATTTTATAAATTAGATGTTAGAATGCATAGCACAGGCATGCACTAAGTGGAAATTTTATCGACAGAGTCAGAAAATGCATAATGAAATAGTTCCAGAAGTAAAAAATTTGCGAAAACAAATTTTATCTCAACCGTTCCGATTCGTCGAACCTCTAAACTTGACACTCGTAGTGCCGTTCTTTTAAATAAAAGAATATAAAAATATATAAGCAAATATTTTAAAATATTTATAAATTTATTACACGTTGCAGGAATTGGAGAAATGGCAGCTATTACAAGATAAAAAACTCAGAGTTCCGACACTCAAACGGCTAGAAAATATGTCCTTTGCAATCATACATTACATCGTGGCACAAATTTTACGTATTATTTGCAAAAAATATATATAGTTTTTCAATCTTGAGGATACACGACGCCCAACTGTCTGCGCAATTCATCCTCCAGCTTCGCCAATAATAAAGATGTGTCGTGCGGTATCTTCGGACTTTCTATCAAGCCTGCGGAATTAAACGTAAAATATTATCATCATCAACTTTATATGTACAAAGATCGATCACATTAGAGAAATATTATCATAGTGTCAATTCGTTGCATTAATTTTTAAATTTAAACAAGGCTCTCTCACATTTGACGACAGTTTTACCTTTCAGAATGCAGTTGCGTGCTTCGGCAGCTTCGTAGCAAAGCCCAGCGGAATTTATAAAGTTAATCTCATGCTTCAGTTTCGGCAGCGGCAACTCCACCGTGCCGCTCGGCAGCTCCACCTTCGTCGGGCACCAAAAGTTGTCCGGCACCTTTATCGTACCCTTGGTGCCGCAGATGTACGCCTCATTCGGTAGCTTGGCCAGCGCGTGCGTCATAATAGTCGCGGTGCGATTGCCCTTGTAGGTCAAGGTAGCCGACACGGACATGTCAACGCCGTGCTCGTTCAGAAATCCGGCCGCCTTGATGCTCTCCGGCATCTCGTTGCCGTAGACCATGTTAGCGAATTGCAGGCAATAAACGCCGAGGTCGAGAATCGTGCCGCCACCCAGCTCCTTCATGCTATAAAGAATATAAAGTAACAGAAAATTAATTAATCACCTCGCGTCTTTTTAGACGACAATCAATAAACGTTACGAACCTCATCCGATCTACGTCGGTCATTGCAAAACCGAAGGAGACAATCACTTGGTGAACGTCGCCTATGCTGCCAGACGCGAGCTCCTTTCTGATGACGTCGTATACGGGGAAGCAGCGGCTCCACACGGCCTCCATCAGGAACAGGTTCTTGCTCCTTGCGTAGTCGATCAGCTCGGTGGTCTGCTTCAGGTTCATCGTCAACGGTTTTTCGCACAGGACATGCTTGCCGTGCTTCAGCATCAGCTTCGCAACGTCCAAGTGCTGAGGATGGATCACACCGATATATACGATGTCTGCAAAATGAATGCAAAATGTATATCTATACATTGACAGAAACATCGGTTAGTCTGTTAGTTTGAGTCAAGCCAGTCACAACAGCAGAGTTAAGATTATCTATTAGATTGTACTATTGATATCACTGAAAGCACTTGTGTTTATCGAGTACGAAGCGCAACGTATTATTGCGCACCGATGTCCTTGTCCAGGGCCAGTTTCGCGTAATCGTCGTAGGCCCTCTTGATCTCGTGCAGCTTGGCGAAGTCCTTCGCACGTGACATTTGCCGCGCCGCGACGGCGACCACATCGTGCTCGCTCGCCGGCAAGGTTCGCAGTGCCGTCACGAAGTCGTGCGAGATCTTGCCCGCGCTGGCGATGCCCCACCGTAGAGTAGCCATCTAAATCCGTTGCAAGAAAGAAAAGGAAAACGATGTTAGCGCCCACTCGGTGAGAACGAATGATGAGAGGAGTCGGACGTGGATTCACAGGAAGATGCAGTTGTCGGGAGGACCTGAAATGTGATAGTATGTAAATGATTTCGACAAGTTGGAAGAAAAGACGCTCATCTTCTGGAGATCGAAGGGAGGAGCGAATGTTTCAACGTGCCCTCGACATCGTTAATTCGAAATGTAAGGGAATCAAGCACTCACGTGAGAAGACTGAAACGTTCACCTCGACGTCCTGGAACTGTACAGACCGTTCTGCGAGCAAGCACCGCTCGCGCCGGCTTTATATAATCTCGTCCACGACCTTGAAACGTGATACGTCGCTTAATACTTGATTAAGTTCTTGATGTATGGTGTATCGCGGTGTTTTTCCGCGCCAAATCTTTCAGTTCGTCATTTCAGCGCTGATACAATTTGCTATTTTATCGCCACGATACAAAGCGCGCAAATTTTTATAATCGTCCATGCGTTAATAATCTTTTTCCTCTGTAATTAATATTTTATGATTTCATACGTAATCTAGAGAAAAGTCAGAGGATAAGGCACTCGAGTGATGTAACGTCGATAAGTGAAAAAATTATGAATCTAGGATAAATTTATAGATATCTCGTTTGTTGGCTGCAACGATGACACGACTCAAAAAGTTTTCAAGAAAGTGAACTTAAACGTTTAGGATTATTGAAATTTTGTAATGTCGTTTTTAAATGCAATTTTAATGTAATAATCTTTATTGATTGTTGAGAATTAAAAATATATCTATAGATATCTATAAATGCAATTTGTAATGTCGTTTTTACATGCGATTTTAATGTAGTAACTTTTATTGATTGTAGAGAATTAAAAATGTCTATAGATACTTGTATATATCCCACAAAGCACGGGGAACTCGCGGGGAGCTTCAGGGGAGCTTATAAAATTTTTCAGAAACTTTATTTGAACTTTAAACCAACTCGCACGGTGCTCCCGAGAAGCTTCACCTAAGCTCGCAGGAAGTTCAGAAAACATGTTTTAAAAACTCCCAGGAGCTACGTGTTTTGCAGTTACGTTGCGACTAGGTACAATGTTGCAATACTGTAGCGATATTACTGCAATGTAACTGCAAGATTTGTACTGTGGGTAATTGAAATTACTTCGAGTACAATGAATAAGTATTTCTTATAAATATTACTCAAATCCAAGAAAAAAAAAGTTTAATTTGATTAAGTTGCAAACTTGTAGTCGACCAAACTACCAAGAGATTAATTTATTAAGAAAAAAAAACAACGTTTCAACCAAATTACAGGTCCTTATCAAGTAGAATACACTGTAAAGTCACGGATTAAGTGGATTAATACTATACAGAAGCATAATATTAACCCAGAGAACATGCATGTCTAAAAGACATCTTTAACATTATAGCTTTTTTCTTAATAAATTAATCTCTTGCCACTTTGGTTGACTATAAGTTTGCGACTTATTTTTATTCATTACTGGCGACAATAAGCATCGCTATATTGTTTAATTTAATTATTGAAATTGACTCGGATTTTAGTATATACCTCAAGTAACACGCGATGCTTCATCTAAGCTACCTAAACGTTTAGGGAACATATATAAAAACCTATATGAGCCACCACGTGTTACCAGGATATAATTTTGATCCTATTCTTAATCGTATTGTCGTCACTCTTTTGCAAACAATTAAAAAATGACAATTGTTGAGTTACATCTTGTAACAAATGAGCAATATATATGTACATATGTAAGGTTTATTGTATACGCAAACCTTTTTATTTTTTAAATTAATCTACCTAGAACATCGTTGAGTGGACATCCCCGAGTAATATAATATCTATTACATGCAAAAGTAATTTAGGTTGCACATTTGGTCGTGAACAGAGTTATATCTCTGAGCGGGAGTATTTTACACAAAGCTCGACCATGTAACAATCCCTGAGGTATCGGCCCGTACTCCCGCGAGTCCGTAGAGTTGTTCCTGTTGTCGCCTTCCAGCCAAACGTGTCCGCAAGGTATCTGCAAGGATACTTAATTAATCGCCCGACAATGCTTCTCTCTGCAATTCTTCTCAACAAAATGAGACGAAAAAGTCGCAAACACTCCGAGGAGAGTCGAGTCATTGACTACGTTTACACGACGGCTTATAAGCCGATTTAATAACTGCAGTATACTACCCGATCCGAATTTTTTTCTTTTGATCATAACGATTACTTAAATATGAGCTTTTCTGATTAAAATATTTAGGGTAACAAAATAGGCTCATATTTAAATAATCATTATAGTGAAAAGGAGAAAAGTTTTGGATTGGATAGTACATCATAGTTATTAAACCGGCTTATAAGCCACCGTGTAAACGTAGTCATTGAGACGGGTTCCAGCGATTTACCGTCGTTACGCTGAAGCCATTCCTTATCTTGTCGCCAGGCAAGCCTACGATTCGCTTGCATATATTCTGCTGCGGATTGTTGGGGCACTTGGAAATGACGATGTCCCCCTTGTTGAGCCTTTGCAATCTAATCGATATCCGTTCCAGAATTAATACGTCGTTTGTGTACAATGTGGGCTCCATGGACGGACCGCTGCACTGTAATTATATCAGCAATATCGTCTCTGCGCGAGAAAAGTGAAGAGTCAAATAGCGAATTCGATTGCTTGCACTAGTGCCTCTAAAAAAAAAACTAACTAAACTAAAAAAAACGAGCCTCTTATTTCGCCATACATTACTCTCGTTTTTTTAGGAACTTGTATCTAGCGTTTTGAGGTAGAGAGAGGCGAGCGGCGCCGATTTCTGAAAACAAACACCGTGGCGAGTCCGACGGTAGTGAGGGAAGGAAAGATGCATGAACGCCTGATGATTCTCACCACGACGACGTCGGCCACGTATTCGCACACGCAGTACACGATACACGCGTACTGCGTGAACTCGCGGATAATCCTGGGCACGAGTTTCCTCAGCATAACGAGGCGGAGCGTCGACGAGGAGAGGACCGTTTCTCCCCGTACGACCCAGCGGGATCGCGCGCATCACGCTCTCGTCGAAACACGCGTGGCTCGACTCGGCAGCAACATACCTAACCCAACGTACCTAACTTTAGGGGTTAGGCTGGATTCAGACTGGAAGAGATGAGCGTCGAGCGATTATCCAATGGGCGTGCAGTCTTCATGGGAAAACAGTACGCCTTGCCATAAAACCTAAAGCGGGGAGCACACACTTTTGCATAAGTGCATAAGCTTATGCATAACGAATTTGATTGGTACATTTGTTGTGCATTTGCTTATAGACTAATCAAATTCGTTATGCATATGCTTATGCACTTATGAAAAAGTGTGTGCTCCCCGCTTAAACCTAAACGCTGAAGCCTCGTCTACATAGAAGTCGTAGTCGTAAGTCGTAAGTCGTGAGTCGTAAGAAGTCGTAGTCATATGAATAGTAGACTATGAGTGCGTTCCGGCAAGACACTGCTACCGTAGCGCTACAGCTTTTTCGCTACAATTGTAGCGGTGCCATATATACATTAGCGTGCATAACCTCAAAATTGAATTATAAGAGTCGCGTTTATCTCGTTTACAAAATTAATTGAAACGAATAGAATGGAAAATATTGAAGATTGGCTCATGAATGACATATTGTTCGATGATTCATCAGATGAAAGCAACGTTAAAGAGGAAGAAGTTCCGCTACAGTTGTAGCGGTACGTTTTGCCGAAACGTACTCGTGTAGCGCTATCGTAGCGCTACCGTAGCGCTACGGTAGCAGTGTCTTGCCGGAACGCACTCTATGATTGATCAATTCTAAAGCCTCCGCTACAATGATTCTCGGTTCTGTCTACAATGGTCGTAGTCGTAGTCGCTCGATAAGAATTGACCAATCGCAGTCGATTATTCTTACGACTACGACCATTGTAGACAGAACCGAGAATCATTGTAGCGGAGGCTTTACGTGTCTGACGGAATTGACCAATCGTAGTCGATTATTCTTACGACTACGACTCTGCGACTCGCATTGTAGACCACGCATTGTTCCCGACGTTATGCCTTCGTAGGCGGTCCCGGGGCGGCTCGTCTATAGTGCGGGGATGGTCCAAAGAGAGGGTTTTTTAGCTGGTATTCCCGCTTCTCGGGTGAGTCCAGCATAACCATCCAGGATCCGACCCTGATGGTACGCGTAAAGGCGTTTTTCCCCTCTCTCGGAACAAAAAAAAAGACCACGCATTAAGACCGTCTCATTGTCAGTCGTAGACGTAGGGCAAGGCAAAGAGAAACGTAAGTCGTATACAATAGCCTTTCACTACTTACGTTTCTCTCTTGCCTTGCCCTATGTCTACGACTGAGACAGTCTTAGCCCGGGTCTACAATAGGTGTAGTAAGCCTTAAGCCGTAAGAAATTGACCAATCACAGTCTGAAATGAGGAGAATAATCGCTTGTGATTGATCAATTTCTTACGGCTTAAGGCTTACTACATCTATTGTAGACCCGAGCTTAAGCGTTTACGGATTGTTCTCTGCCATCAGTCTACGGATGTTTAAGGCCTTCACACATAAAATTCCGTAAAGGCCTTCACACACAAAATTCCGTAAGGACGTAAAACGTAAGCGTAAGAAAATCGACCAATCACAGTCGAGAACGTAAGGCAATAACGCAAGCAGTAGCAAATCCAATCTGTTGATTTTCTTACGCTTACGTTTTACGTCCTTACGGAATTTTATGTATGAAGGCCTTTAGACTGATGGCAGACAACTATCCGTAAGCGCTTAAGACTGACGTAGTCGTAGACTTAAGGTAAGGCAGAGAAAAACGTAAGCCGTAAGGAACACGTGTTCCACGGCTTACGTTTTTCTCTGTCTTACCTTAAGTCTACGACTACGTCAGTCTTAAGCGCTTACGGATAGTTGTCTGCCATCAGCCTGAGGGTACTATTACATTTGTCGTACGACAAATTTTTCAAGCGTGTCGATTGGCCGCTGAATAGAAAGTTTCTAGATACTCGAGAATTTTACTATCCTTCAGCCAATCAATACGCTTAAAAACTTTGTCGTACGACAAATGTAATACCAGCCTTGCAAAGAAGCACTCGGAGTTCGGGCCATCGCACACAAAATTGCATGGCTGCGTATGCACAGCATGAAAACCGTTTAAAAACCAATGAACATCGAGCATTGAATCGCGCTATAGAAATTGGCAATGGGCGCGTTTGCACGGGGCGGAGCGACGCGGCGCGACGGAGAGGGGCGAGAAGGCGCGACAAATATCGCGAGAATCACCCCTTAATCGGCGCCGTAATCGGGGGACGTCGGCGAATCTCGGGTTTGCGTTTCGGCTCGTCGTGCTCCACGGCCGTGCGCGCGTATGATATCTCGGTTTAGTTTCGTACCTTTGGCAGGTTACGATCGACCGATTGCCCGTCCGTCGACCGACTCGCCGACCGACCCGGAGACTGGATATCACGGTGCGCGAAATCGCGACAGGTGTCGACGGCCCACGGACCAGCGGCACGAGGGAGGAGACCGTACAACGCGCGCGCGCGCGCGCGCGACAGCGAGCGAGCGAGCGAGCGACAGCGAGAGAGTGACACGCGACGTCGTGCGCCGTCCCTTCGTTTGGTTCGTTTCGCCCGCACGAGACCGCCCGTCGTCGTCGTCCGTCCGCCCCGATCCGTACGCGCGGCGCGGCGCGACACGACACGGCACGGCACAACACGGCGCGGCACGCGCGACGCACGCACGGCGTCGGGAACGCGCGCGCGCGCGCGCGCACCCCCGCACACGTACACGCGGACGCGACCGCGCGGCAGTGAGCGAGGACGGAGAGGAGCAGCTCCCCATCCAACGGCGCCAATTTCATGGATCCGACCATCGGTTGGTACCAACCGGAGCAGTACGGCCCCGCCAGGGACCTTTGGTTGCACATCTGGGAGGCTGAGAAGGGCCTCGACGTCCTGGCTCTAACGGCTAACGACGCGAGCAACACGAGCAACGCGATGGGCGTGCGGCTGCAGCAGGACTTTCTCGCGCTGGACACGAGCCCGGCGGTGGCGGCGACGGCCGCCGCCGCGCCCGGCGGCACCGCGCCGTCCCCCAACGCCACCGCCAACGCCGGCAACGGCAGCAACGGTAGCAACGGCCGGGCCGCGTCCGCCGTTCACGGCTCTGCTGCCGGCAACGGCAGCGAGCACCGCGTGCCCCACAACGCCTGCAACAGCTACTACAATCCATCCCGCAGGAAAGGCGACAATCGGGCGAGCACCTACGACATGAACTACAACTATCACGCCCTCGTGGGCACGTACGGCGGCTGCCCCTGGCGCTTGCTCAACAAGCACTACTCCAAGGGGGTCATCGGGTGAGTCGTCCGCTCCCGTCGGGATCGCCGCGTCGCCCATATGGCCGTCCCCCCGGTTAGGTTAGGTTAGGTCGCCCGCCGAGATCAACTCTCCGCCCCGACGTCGAGAACTCGGTGCCCGAGAAAGGCCAGCGGGGGCTGACAAATAGCGATCCGTGGGATTTAAACATTGCGCCTCGTCTTTGCACGCGCAAGAGAGAATCAGAATCTTTATTACACGCTAAAGAGAGAGAGAGAGAGAGAAAGATGGAGCACTACTACACGCGGCTCAAATTCTTGTGCGAATCTCTCTCTCTCTCTCTCTTTCTCTCTGTCTAGGTTTACAAATAGAGCTACAAAAAATTTGAAACCATCATCGTTATCGTCCGCTCAGAAGAAACTGTAAACATGGAACGTAGGGTATCATTACTGAATTGTAAGAGCTGAAGGACGAGGCGCGCCGAGCTGTTGCAAACGACGGGGACTTTTTTGTTCCCTCTCAAGACTTTTAGGGACCCTGCGCCTGCCAATTTGAATGTCGCGCCCGACGCGTCAGTGGAACACTGGAAAATTGACCCGTGTTAACGCTCTTGCGTTCTGTTTAGGTTGCACGAGGAGATAGAAGATTTTTTCACATACATGTGCCCGTCGCACGAGGAGCACGTGCTGAGATTGAGAGTTGTGAAGAGAATAGAAAACGTAATTTATGATCTCTGGCCGGACTCTAAGGTCGAAGTGTTCGGTAGTTTTCGCACTGGTTTATATTTGCCTACAAGGTGGGTATCCCTGCGCTTATCCATAAAGCATGCGTCTACGACGTGCCCTTTTGCGCCTGGAAACATTCTATTTTGCAACCAAGAAGTACATTTAAAAAAAATTCGCGCGACCAAGTTTCTACGCGTTTCGATTCGCTTGTGCAAAGTGGAGGGTTTCCAGACGCGAAGGGCACGTTATAGATTGGGCTTTGAAGGGAGAAGAAACATTACGTAACCGCCCGTCCGCCCTCTCGCCGTGAAATACACGGAAATGCCCTGTTGTTGCAGTGATATAGATTTGGTAGTGATAGGGATGTGGACGAATCTTCCGTTGCGCACTTTGGAGCGCGCTTTGCTAGATCAAAATATCGCTGAGCCGTCTTCTATTAAAGTGCTGGACAAGGCCAGCGTGCCGATCGTCAAGCTGACCGACAAGGAGAGCGAGATTAAGGTGGACATCAGTTTCAACATGAACAACGGCGTCAAGTCCGCCGAGCTGATAAACTCCTTCAAGAAGCAGTACCCAGTTCTGGAGAAGCTAGTCATGGTGCTGAAGCAGTTTCTGCTGCAGAGAGATCTTAACGAGGTGTTCACCGGTGGCATATCCTCGTACAGTTTGATACTTATGACCATCAGTTTTTTACAAGTGAGTTGCAGTCGCGGGGCGCGAATTACACTTGTCACCGTAACAACTTTCCCGAGGCTAATTGCCTATCCTGGCGTTGAACAAAATTATAATTAGAGAAGAGTTCCCTATTATCAGCTAGGCTTCGAATATGAGATAGCGGGGTTTCTATTGAGTCAATAGGCATCATCTGTTGATTCCACCGTGAATTTATTGCGGCTCGGGGCGAAATCTGTTGAGCGGAAAATTCATCGTTGGATCGTGTAATCGTTGCGAAAAAAGATTTGCCATTGAATTTGGGTGTTGAAAAGCTGCTATCTCATATTACAAACCTATCTTGTAATAGCGGACTTTCCTCTACTAACTTTTTTGTAATTCCAATCGAAATCGATATTATGTAGAATAAATTTCCGTTAGTCTTATAACAATTTTACAGTCTACATTTGCTCGTAGACTACATTGGCCGTGACTTTGAATATTTGCTATTACTAAGAAACGAGCGCGACCATTTGCTTTAGTTATAATTACGTAACTAATCGAAGTGATTTTTGTCGCTTCAGTTACACCCAAGGAAGGATATCCATTGTTCGAACACCAATCTGGGAGTGTTGCTGATTGAATTTCTAGAGCTGTACGGTAGAAAGTTCAACTATGTCAAGACTGGCATTCGCGTGAAGGATGGCGGTATTTACATATCCAAAGAAGAGGTCTAACAATAATTTACATTTATATTGTAACGTGAGGTTCCACACACCGATACTTGGGCACTAATTGCACGCGTTGATTAACAGATTCAACGAGATATGATTGACGGTCACCGGCCATCCCTGTTGTGCATAGAAGACCCACTCACGCCCGGGAATGACATCGGCCGTAGCAGTTACGGCGCTTTGTATGTAAAGAATGCATTTAATTGGGCCTATTGTATCCTCTCTCAAACGGTCAATCCCTCAAATATCTTAATCAATGACGCCAGTAAAGTAAGGTGAGATCCCTTGAAAATCCCTTCTCTATTTTGGTGCTGAAAATTGCAAAACGAAAACTAAAAACGATACTTTTATACATGCAGCATACTGGGAAGAATAATCCGCGTGACCGATGAAGTGATAGAGTATCGTAAGTGGATCAAAGATACATTCCCCTTGCCCGTGAGCGAAGGAGACTCTCTGTCAAGCTCAACTGGTTCTGATGCATCCACCCTTTCAGCTCCCGCCAGTGATACGGTACAAAAATGTCATCTCTTTGTACACAATGTTTTAATCTACTTGATTTTGTCTTGCATCCTGTTGATGTGTTGAATAGCGTTTGGGGCGTAACTGTTAAGTGTAGAATGATGCAGGGCCTGCTTTTTGTAATTCTGAATTTATTTACATGTCTGACTAAGGACTCGGAGTGTAGTCGTGGCAATTCACCTAACACTGGCGGGAAGAACGAAAACGACAAAAACAAAGATAGGCTCTTTTACAATAGTCACCAGATCCACAATTATTCTGGAAGAAAAGCATTCAAAACGACCGCTCATGGTACGACAGTAAATCTGTTCGCTTTCTGTGTATATTACGAAGTTGCTGCAACAGATCTCGATGAGATTGTTACATGAATATATAACGTTCGACGGTAACTTTCACGCTTGACGCGCGTTATTTTGCCCTTGTCTCTCTGTTGCAGCCAATCACCAACAGAGTTTCAAAAGCAGTTATCACCGCATCAACAACAATATAGTCGGTCAGAACAAGACCAAGCACGCGCTCCACAGTAATGGAAACAACAATAATAATAACAACAACAATACTAGTCACAGTCCAAGCTCTAGGCCAAACTCAATGAAGAGGAAGAAGCAGTGTACAATGCAACGCGGGACCGGAGATTGTGTACGGTGATGAAACGTGCACGATAATTTCGGACATTACTTCCGTCACTTAAGTAGCGAGCTCAATATCATAACCGTGTGATAGAATGACAGCGATTAATATAAATGGTCGATCATGTAATAACTGAAACATCCCTACACGAATACTCTTCGGTTTTGATTCAGTGTACAGAAGGGCACCGTTTACGGTTCTGAGAGAACTAACAGTTTATGGAATTTTACGATTCTTGTGCAAAGAGCAAGAATGCCCAGGCAGTAGCTACACATATATGCATATATACGTATATTTCTTTTTCTCCCGATTTACCACGAAATATTTTACTCTGTACGCAAACGTTTATATATTTAAGACGTACGGAATTTCTAATCAAGAATCGAGATAAGATCCACTTATACTTCACTTTCGTTGCCAAGGTTATAAACGGTACCCGGTGTAACGATAATTTAATTAATTATTATTTAAGAAAGAAAAAAAAATTTGAAAAATTTATCATTGCCATCGTCGTATAGTAATTGTGTTCACAGCCATGATAATTAGCATGTAATACATTTAAAGTACGCATAGTATGCAAACGATAATGAGTTATAGTACATTTTTCTCAATACACAAAACTATAAAACACTCTGATAGTGACAACAGAAACTTAGTTTTCTATACGAAACTATATTCTTATAACAGGAGGGTGACAAGAAATTTGGTGATATTGGGACTTATCTAATGTACATATTGTAATATACAATCATCAAACATAGAGAAGTAAATCTAAGAGTTACCTACTCTCAATTTTTTCTTTGTAACTTATAAATATTTAAAGTAGCGTTTATTATAGTGATTTTTATTATAAAGGTTCGTGGATGAGGCCGTATCTATTTAAAAGTGATGAAGTTTTTTTTTGTTTTTTTTTCTCTACGAAGCATAAATATATCGTTGTTGGAAGAGTTTGGTATGTTTTTCAGATTTTAATGAAATTGCAGGTTTACGCGCGAGTAATACGATGGTAAAACAAAAAAAAAAATTAAGATTTTGAATAACAATATTTTTAAAAAGTAGCTTATTTTCAAAGACAGAGTGATGACAACGCTTCGAATCTTCGCAGTTTATTTCGTAGCAACAATGGTTTTTTTTTTGCAAATTTAGCCCCATCTTTTTGTACAGAGACGCCAGTTTCTTAATGTTAGCGCATAATTCTTAATGTCCTCTGAACAATGATGTATTATTTTTATATCAGATAATTGAAAACGCAGAACACGTTTGTATTATACAAAGGGGAAAGGAAAACGAAGAATCTGATATTTATGAATCTTACATTGCATTTGATGAAACTTATGTATATGACAATACGCGAAAAGGCCTTGACATTACTTAAAAGCCCCGTATATACGTTACGTTCGTCGATCATGGTAGACATATAGTTCATTATTAAATATTACATTCCGTTGACGCAATAATTAACAAGACAGAAATAGAGTGTTTAGCAAATCTCTCGCAATGTACATCAGACGAAAATCCTTTCTGGTGCCACTGCATTTTTTGTGTTCAACGACTTTTAATGTGCGATGTAAAGATTTAATTCTTGCAGCTCTTTAATTTAGCCACGTGAATTGAGGATGTTTAGCTCTGATACCTTTTTAAATTATATATATATATAACACTCAGTATTCCGTGTATATTATTTAACTTAAAACTTTCATATGTAATATCGTACGCTGTGATTGAATTTAATAATTAAATTGTCAATTGCTTAAAGATATATATAAATATATATAAATATATAATTTAAATGTTACTGTAAAGCATTATATAAAGCCATATTACATTTTTAAAACTATGTAAACTATTATTATCGCTTAGTGATCCTCAAGAAATTACGTGTTTTTTTATAAATATCAGAATTTCGTAATCATTGAAGGTTTGATAACGAAACTTCGTAATCACTCATATTTATCGAATTTCCCGAACGACTATCGTACCGTCTGTATATAAATAAAAAACCGCAAAAAAAAGATTTAAAAAAGTTTAATAAATATGAATGATGCCGATACTTGATTCTTAATTATTTCTTGTTTGTATATTTTTTAAGGAGAGCGATTTTACCTCGTATATAGCCATCGTTTAAGACCAGCTAGACCGTTTGTAAACTTCTCTCGATAGCAATATAATACTCTGTATTTTCCAAAAAAAATTTTGATAGTCATGTATATTTATATTTGTGTGGGTATATTTTTAAATAAGCAATAATGTAACGCGATCAGTAATGCCGTTTCACGTCTCTAGAAATTGTACTGTCGTTTTCACAAACCGTTACATTGAAATTGTAAAAAGTATTTAACTAGCGCGTACTCATTACCGAAAGTTCGTAACTGTGTAACTGCGAATTTTCAAGAGGCGCGGCCAACAGTACAGTTGACCCGTGCTCTAGTAATCTCTTTTTCTTTTTTTTTCTTAATAAAAGCTTCCGCGAGGAGAAAGGAAAGTGAGATAGCCGACAGCTGAATCGTACGACTTAGAGAGCCGGCAGCGATTTGTACTTACAATTATCTACTCGTAAGTTTGTATACGTTCTAATCCGAGGCGAGGTGTGTGAAAGATGTACGGAAACGAAATAAATCTTACTTACCTTTTTCTTCAATCGAGTCCTACATTTGAGCGATTCACACTTTACTATGCACATACTAATTTATATATTTACATGTATGTCACCTAATTTTATAATATATTACCCCCCCAAAGAGATAACTAATCGACAAAGTATTTTAATGCAATCGACAGCGCTGCAATGTAACCACACGGCGTTTATTAAAATTTCGCCACTTGTACACGAGTATATACAAGCGTCCGGGGAACGAGATACTGTACACAATGACTAAGCGATCGGCGGCGGGGTAAATTTATATAATTTACTTTCGGGCGCAGAGCCCGTCGATCGGATTCATGTCCAGCTTCTTCATGCGGTCCAGCTGCGCCAGTCGTCTCTCCAGCGTGAACGTCTCGGGCAAGGGCGGATAGGCTGAAAGAAGAGGCGACGTTAAACCGACGGCTCGGCGGCTCGCGTCGGAACGCGGGGGACGTACCGAACGTCTTGAAGTAGAGGTACAGCCAGACGCCGGAGCTCAACACCACCATGACCATGCCCATGATGCCCTTCCACTCTCCGGTAGGCGCGTCCATCTCGCTGTACGTCATGCGGAAGCTGGAGCGGTACAGGGCCTTCTTCTCCTCGATCGACAGCTTCCTCCAGTCGCCCTTCTCCTTCTCGCGCAGCGCCTGACGGCAGAGACACGCGGTTAGACGAGCTGCAAAATCTGCGAGACCGAGCGCGGGGACTCACCATGATATCGGGCGTGTTTTCCCTCCAGCGCACCGCGGGGCAGGGAAAGTCAATCCTGTCGATGTAGGTGGGGTCGCCGTTGTACCCGAAGCCGACCACGTCCCTGTTGCCGACCCTGTCCATCGTCATCAGCCCGCACCTCTGCACCTGGATGGCGGGTCGCAAGCGACTCGCGAACAGTCTGCCTGCCATCGTTCACTGCCAAGATATGAAGAAATGAGCGGGCGTCAATCCGATTGCCTTTGCGCGTGAAATACTCTTTACGTGTTATCGTCGAATGAGATATTCGCGGGGGGGGATTTATATAACGCTTCACGGAGCGACGGCGGCGGGACGCGGGTGGAATTAAATTCCCGTTTGAAGGCTGGTTTACGCGAGGTCGTAACTGTTTATTAGATTATACCGGAGTCGATCAAAGTTGTGCAATCGCCGTTAAAAGTGAGAAGAGTTGGCGGTAATTGGTGAATTTTGCAAAAGCCAGCCTCTCATCGCGACTCCCTACGTCGAATTTTGACGAGTGCGCCCTCGAGTTGTCTGCTAGTAGAAAACAATAATGCGCATTCTGCGAGATTCGTGTGTCAGTGTAATTGTATCGTAGAACGATTTGTCGTACGGCACGAGCGACGAAGATATCTGCCTCCGTGTATCGCGCCGGCAGATTCTTCACAGAGGAACGTCAATGTTTCGAAGGAATGCTCTCTGCTCCGAGATGGATCGTATTACCTAACTGATAACGCGGGGGGGAGCTAGTCCAAGACTAACGGAAACGCGCGACGGGAGGAATCCGTCGCGAAGGCTCAGTTACGTAATTGAGTCGTCCGGAAACGTTGACATCGCACGACTTACCGCCGCCCGCGACAGTGCGCGACAAATTTTTCTCGTCGACCTGTCTCTGTCACTAGCTCGCTCGCTCCGCGCGGCAGTGAGTAAAAGATGGCTGAGAACCAAGTCGGGTTTAATTGATTAACGTCCGCCTGTCTCCGCCACCGTCTACTTCGCGGAGCGTGGAGAGCGCGCGTTCGCAAAACGATCGGCGCGCGTTGACTCCGAGAGCAAATCCGGAGCTCGATTCTCTTCGGTAA